>NW_020450196.1:739548-853875 GCF_003343035.1 Apteryx rowi | reverse complement strand
TTTTTTTTTTTTTTTGGCTAATATCTAGCATTCACTCTAAATCATGACTAGTGTTTCTAGATGCTGTTGGACTTAGTTTTCTGAATATAGGTTGTCATTAGTGGAGAGAATCTAGATGGTTGATTCCTTGTTCAGAAATGGTGTCCTTGTCATAAGTCTGGATTTTAAAGGAATAGTTTTGATTGACAGATCTTGCTTACCACACTTTGAAAAGTGCAGAGAGAAAGTGTTTGAAAAGAGAAAGTGTTAAACATTCTTAACTTGATAAAATAAGCAAGTTTAAGACGATAGTTTACAGAGAGTCATAGGGTATAGTTTAAGGCAGCTTAAAGGTAAATGACTTATGAGGAATTTAGAAGAAAGGAGAGAGAGTTCATTTTTCATGCTAGGATTTCTGTAGCAGTCAAGGCAAGCAGTGGAAGCACTGCAGCTGCATTAGACCAATTATAACTTAACTGATATATCTCCTATAGGAATGTAAACATGTCTCACATTTTGATTTTCATGAAGTTTTACAGGTGAGTGTTGGTCTTCTATAAATAGTTTTTGCTCTCATTGCTAAAGAGTAGTTGAACTCTACTCATTTTTTCTATATGAATACACTATGCCCATTTATGGCCATGTCTGACTTAACTTTCACTTTCTTGGATTTGCAAAGAGTGAGTATCTCAAAGTTGTGTAAATCTAATTCTTTTCAAACCTGCTTTCATCTTGGAAAAGATGCATCAAAAAGACGTGAAGTAGTGCAACAATCTACCTAAAAAATTGAAGATGGTGTAATTCAAGAAAAATATCTTTGAGATAGCTTTATTTTGTCAAATCTTGTGCCCATGTTTCTCACATTTGACGAAAAGTCTGAATCAGTTTTTGTCATGCCATCTAGTGGCAGTTTTATTTACATTGCTGTATTTTAAGTTCTTAGCTTGACCTGTTCTCTGGAAAAGGTTCACTAAAAATCTGTAGATCTGCAGCATTAGCTAACAGTATGTACTGAGGCACGTTGTTGTAAGGCTTAAGTATTAAGCAATGTATTTCTTTTTCCAAGTAGAATATCTGAAAAAAGCTGTGTTGCCCTGTATTTGTTGGTTAAACTGCAGGCCTGTATTTCCTGAATGTTTGTGCTGAATGTTTGTGGCTGTTACAGTAGGGACATACTGGAGCAGGACCTTTAGGACTTGCTACAGGATGGACCCAAGCCAGGTGAAGGAAATAAATGAAGGACTGCGTTAACCTCAGTCTCTGGCAAATCTCTCTGACCATGTAAATAAAGGTGATTGTATTCTTCTACTAACACTGTTAAAGTATAGAGATCACAGATATGGTTTGTGTAGCTGCTTAAGACATTAGGCTCAAAGGAACTTGTATGYAATCTGTTGCCAGTGCAAAGTAAAACCATTTAGCTTGAATAAGGTTATCCCTTTTGCTGTAGACTGAAATGGAGAAGCTGTTCTGGAAGTTCATTACAACATTTTAGCTATATCAGCTGGAAGACACAATGTTGTCATGAACAACAGAGGATGGAGATTTTCCTAGACTTTAAGTGTGCAAGAACAAGTCTGTCCATATCTCTGGGCTGCTTCTATACCGCAGTAGACAGTATAAACCACTGGACTGTTTGGGTTGGCATACGTTATACAGAGGGGTGTGTGTGTATCTATCTATATATTGTGTGTATAAATATGTGTGTGTGTGTGTCTATATATGAACATGTGTATACACACACCCATGCATATATATATACACACACACACACATATATAAATAAGTGAATATGCAATTACTGGCTTCCGTTACTGTCTGCTATTTTAAGTACTTGGATGATTCTGTTAGTGTTTAGAACTTATATAAACAGAATACCTGTCTAATTCTTTTAGGTAATGGAAAGCTATCTTGGAAAAAGACTGTGATATTGTCTGCTTACAGCTTTAAGCCTTCAAATTGCATCTGATTTTGTATACCGCTTGACTTTTAATTTTTCCCCTTGTTGAACAGGCTTAATTTACAAGTAAATGATAACTGAGACTGCTTGAGGAAAACTGAATTTGTTCTGAGTACTTCAGAATCTTTTTTTGTATTTTGGTAGGAACATGATGAATCCCAGAACTTGATCTGGGAGGAGCTGTTCTGGATAGTTCAACTGGAGTCATCTTTTCACTTACGCTTTAGGCTGACTTTGCAATTTTTGCTGAAATAGGCAAGGAATGGAGCAGAAAATGGCCATGCATCTCTCTAATGTTTTCACTTTCTTGGTTACATGAGGAATCTGTGTGATTCTGTAGAGCCAACTACAAACTCATCTGTGACTGTTAGGGAAAAGAAAACAATGAGATGTCAAATTGCATGTCTTCTAATATGCAGTTTGCATGCTTGCTGGAAATGGAAGGGCACAGAGAACTTCACAGAAAAGTATGCTTTTATTTTTTTAATCTCATAAAGAAAGTCACCATGAAAAATGTTGTTTTCAGAGCCCTTGAGAAATTGCTTCTTGAAAGGCCCTGATTATTCCCTGTACATTGGAATGGGGGAAAAATGTCAATGCTGTATATAATTCATTTTCTAAATGTTTAGACATGCATTTCACCAGCATGAACAGCAAGGAGCAAAAGTCAGTAGGAGCCAGACATAGGCCTTAACCTAGGCGAAGAGAACTTTACATGTTAGGAGCAGGCAAGAGGTTCTTTTTACAGATCTTTTCCCATCTTGTAGACTTCTGATTGTTACTCTTCTCTGAAAGTATCTGGCAGTTAAAACTTATTTTGCTTGTTAAGTTTGTTTTTATATGAAAAGTGGAAAAGTGCTCAAAAAGCTGTTGGTGTTACTTACTTATTTTGTCAAATTTCTCCTCCTGTCTCTAGCACTGACTCAAGGAAGCAAATAGTCTTTGAAGAACCACTTGATTAGAAAACTGATGACTTTTTTTCAGTGTCTGTAGTGAGACATGGGTGACAAGGTTCTTAAGTTCCTTTTTTAGGATATTTGTTCCTGTTGGCTTCTGTTCAGCTTTTGGAAACTCAGTTCAACGCTGCTCAGGTTAGATATCATTTCTTGGCTTCTTCAGAGCTGTTTACTGTACTCTGCATAGTAGGACCTGTTCTCTCTGCTCTAGTATTGTCAACCAGTAAATTTAGCTTGAACAAAAGTATTTGGTCAGTATATCAATAACACTTCTAAATATATTTATATTATTCCTTGGCAGTGACAGTTGCAGACAGTAAAGAACATGCAACTGCAGTAACTCAAACTTGATGTAGTAGCATATTCTACCAGTAAAACATGATGAAATTAACTTTCTTTTGCAACAGTTATTCTTGAAACTTGCCYTCAGTAAAAATGTAACTTCCTCAAGGGTAGATCACAGTCACATAGTATATTGCCAAATGTGTTATAAAGCAGTGAAGCAGTACCTAATGCTTCGTCACTATGTTTAATCATCAGCTGCATTTTCTGGTGTGTTTGCTGAGGGGGGGAAAATGAAACACAGCTCTGTTTTCTGGAATATTACTGAATATATTAGCTTCAATCTCATCATGCTATGGTAAATATCACTAAAGCACTAATCTTCCACCTCACTGCCACCTCACTGAGTTTAATATTTCAAGTTTTCATTGTAATAATTGAGTGGATAGCCTTGAAGTAAGCTGTAATTGACATTTTAGCAATGAATATTGTTTCTTTCTTGTCAGTGGTATTATTGGTTTGCAAGCAGATTTTTCTGGATGGTTGTTTGCTACAGACATGGTAGTTCCTGTGTTATTGGTGGTTACATGGACGGAGAATGCTATAGAAGTTTTGTATTATCTTATTTCTTTGCCTGTCAAGACAGTGTTATTCCTGGGATGTGTTTAAAAATTAAAAAGGCTTACTTTGTTATGCTTCCAGTTTTTCTGATGGCAGGAAGAACAATCATAGATCTAAAATGGTTTCTGTACAAGGAACAACTGAGTAGGGTTTTATGTTTTGGCTTGGAAAGGAGGTAATTTAGATGATATGACAAAGGTTTACAAAATCGTAAGTGTCAAGGAAAGAGCGGGTGGGAATAGATTCTTCACAGTCTCTTTCAGTTCAAAAGATAAAGGCCATTAAGTAAAGATAGCAGGAGCCAGATTCAAAGCAAGCAGAGATGATTATTCTTCAGGAATAGGTGGTAGATTTGTGGAATTGCTTACTATAGTTTTGATGTTATGAATAAAAAAAAAATTCACATGGGTTTAAAGGGACAAGCACTTGGAGTAGAGGTCTATTGAAAATTACTAGATGGAGAAGTAGGTGACCATAGATCTGAACCATAATGGCTGTTTTCATATTTCCTACATCTCTTTCCCTGTATTAATTTGAAATTTGAATCTAGGTGGAAAAGAAGATTTGATCTAGGTAGAAAGAGGTAGCAGCTGTATCCAGCCTTCTAATGCCAGGATGAAACTGTTCATATAGCAGCTGCTCATGCATGAACTGACTGTGTATGCATGGTATCTCTGATGCGTTTTGGACTTGATGAATATACTCTAGTCAACTGGCGTATCAGCTACACGCTCAAAATACCTCAAATACACTGGTTTCTGTTTGTAAATATACTGGTCAACTAGTGAATCCTGAATACATCAGATATGTTGCGCAGGTTACTGAGGCATATTCTCTGTTTATGGTTTGCAGGGTGGAAGATGGGAGTCCGAAGAGGAAGGGGTCTTTCATTTATCTTAAGCTGTATTCTGTAGGCCTGTAGGGAATGGATTTGTTGGAGTACAGAATTGGTAGACTGGAAACTGAAAACACAGCAAAAAGCCAGTAGACTGTGAATATTATGATTATTGCTGCAGAATAAATACTATTTGTTCATGTAGCTTTCTGCCATATTACAAAGAGTCCCAAAATGCACATACATTTATTTTTGTTTATTGAAATACTTTTTTTTTCTTTTGCAGGAAAATTTTGAAGATGCCTTTGAAAACATCCCTGTGTAAGTAAAATTTTCTAAAATTTGGATGTTTTAATAAAATTATTTATACAGTAGTAAATTACTGCATGCACACTTTTAAAAGGAAGCACAATTTTATATGCACTGTTCACATTGCTTTTGCCAAAACAGTTAAGGTCCCAAAAGTTGGGAAACAAGAGTGTAATTAGTTTGATACATATGTGATAAAGTATTTGTCAACAAATACAAAAGTTAAAGAATCAAAAAATAGCAACTTGACAGGCACTTTGTTAGTTACATACTGACAGCTTTAGGTCAATTTCTATATGGTGAAAAATCATAGCTAAGCATTAGTGAAAAACTTCTCAGTGACACATTATACAGGACCATCAAAGTAAGATTTTCAGAGTTGTCACCTCAAAATGCATTCTTGTGCAGACATTTACTCCCTTATGGAGTAAGATGGAGTATAGTCATGGCCTTCTCTGGCATGAGTTTTCATGCCATTAGCACCTTGTTTAAATATGTTCAGCAACACCTTATTTAAATTGTGATAGAAACAGCTGATATCATTCACAAGTGGGTTTAGTTTTTCTGTAGGATTTCATTGCATATTTGTGCAATGAAACACACCAGAAGGGAGGCTTCTAATGATATCCTGAGATTGCTAAAACTTTTCTAGACCCAGGGACTGTAGCCTTGCACTGAAGTTAATTGCTGAAATTTCCATGGCCTTTGTAGTCTGCAGATTTAGCAGACCATTTTATTTGTATAATACCTAGAGTAATAAGTTCTGTGCTACATGTAAAAACAGTTGAAAAATTAAAAATATACCTTCTGGGGAAAAAGAAGGAAGGAAGGAAGGATCTCACGTATTACAGCGTTAAAGACTTTTTGATGTTAATGATTACTTTTCCTTCCTTTGACTCACAAACAGTTGCTGTATGATCAGATGACTTCTCTCTCTGGCTGCTTTCCTTGCTTTTTTTCTGGGGGCAGAAGAGGAGGAAGAAAGTGATTCTATTCATCTAACACTCATTTCTTCCACAGAAAGTTTGTTTATTTGTTTTTATTGATACCTGAGGTGGGCATGGATATTTACTACATGCATTCAGAGCTTAGGTTTATATTCTTCTTGAGTATCTTTTCTTGCTCCTAACTCTCATGTAGGGACCCCTCCTAGTGGTGTAGAAGTTAGACTGATATTAGTTTCTTGTTGCTGTTGTCATTTCTGTCTGTAATAACTGTCAAGTAGAAGAGTAAATGTCTCGCTTTCCTGTGGGACAATGGAGAAGATATCACAGGACAGAAATATGTTGTCACTTGTTTAAGGTCTCTGGTTAAGCAGTAGTTGTCACCATTGTTATTCTCCTCCTTTGCTGACCAAAAATATTGTACCATTGTTGTTACATTGTTGACTGATTCTGGTATAGATGTAATCTAAAACTGATTTTCCATTTGTTCAGGTTTCACTACCTTTAGTTAAATCTATTTCAGTGAGGTATGATGACCTGCAGTTCTTGTGGGGTAATGTTTGAGAGATCACAGAATGAGCCTTTTATCTTATCTGCAATGGGTTTGAGAATTGCCTAATTAGAGAAAGAAGAGAGAGCTTGGCAAGTCTGTACTATATTAAACTGACAGCTACTACTTCTAAGCCTAGGAGGAAACACAGCGTGAGTAACTGGGTTTCACTGAGCTCTAACTCACTTTTCTAAAATTGAATGCAACTATAAAGAATCTGATTATTTCAGTATTTCGGGTAGAAAACAAATACACAAATTCATGTATCCAGTACTGTTTCAGTTTAGGTAAATGCTGCATCAAAAAAACTGATTACATAGGAATGGTGTTTACAAAGACTCTGTGGATCCTGAGAGTGCTCTGCAAGATTTGAGCTGAAGGTCACAAACATTGTTCAAATAAGCTGAACTAAATGTAGTAAAACTTGTACAGATGGAAAAGGCAATATCTATCCCCCTATAGAAGCCTAGCACATTGACCTGTCATGAGATGTGTGTTATGCAATAAATGTTCTTCTTGGAGTCTGTCTTCAAGATTATTCAACCAAGAAAAGAAATAGAATATGAGACAACAGCTTTAATGTTGAAATAACATAGGATTAACCTGTGTCTTAATAAATGGCTTAATAAATTTTCAGGCTCATAAATGACTCCCTGTTTGCTGCTCAGGCTTGCCTGGCAGTATTTTTCCAATTTAGACACCTGTCCAAATAATAATTATTGCAGGAGAGTGAATTATTTTAATACTAGTTGATCCAAATGAAAGAAGTAGTTGGCATCTCAAGCCCAACAGGACACATGTATAGGTTAAAAAGAAAAAAAAAAGTACGTGAGGTTCTTGGCATCAGACAAGCCATGATTTCAAACTCTGAATGCTTTTATGTTTTAAGTGTATCTTTAGACTTTCTTGCAGTATGAACATAGCTGCTAGTAGTAATCAAGGGGAAAAATATTTCCAATTTTCTGTGCCTGTTCCAAAAGTCTCTACCATTATTCTAACTTTTGTGATATTTGAATTTAAAATTGCTATGAAATCCTGTAGGTTTTTAATTTTTTTTTCCCCTTTGGAAGAAAAACTTGGATATCCATCTTAGTGTTTCTTGATCCATGTCTTATTCCACTTGGATTTTCTGGTGGTGGTCTACTTAAAAAAGATATTAGGGATATGTGCCTGAAAAGTACCATTCTTCCAAACTATTGCCATTTCTTAAAAATTATTTAATTCCTGTCATATTAATGGAAAATGGGATTTGGATTGTTGCTATACTGTAGGATTATAGAAATATGTGATATAGAAGGGTCTTTGTTACTTTCACACAGTATTACTGTCCTGGAGTAGCTTTCATCAAATATTTCCAGGTAAGAAGGTTGTTGGAGGAGTTGATTAGTTGATAGCATAGAAGGCCTCTAAATTCTGAACTGTCCTGGATAAAAGAAGAAAAAGGAAATGGCTTACTGATGAAGTTTTGCAAGATTCTGAAAATCATTAGTGACTTTTCATGTCATTTTCCTGTTTATAATGAAATATTTTGTTGATTAATGGCTATGGTAAGTTTTGAGTATTTGAGGTACTTTCTCCTGGGATACCCCGGGTTCCATGTAGCTGATAGAGAAATACACCACAAGCACTGAAGTAAATGAGCTTCATTTCATAGAGATTACTATGAACCTACACCTTCCCACACCAGAATAACTCCAGCTTTTACAGCACATTCCCTCATGACCTTCTTACCTCTCTATTCCCCAAGCTGTACCTGCATTTTTCATATTCCTGGATGGTCAATGACTGGTTTAATTGCCAGCAGGCCAAGAGAACAGACAGTTAATTATATACTGCAGTCTTTCCCTCAATATTTACCCATTCAGGTCTTTCTCAGCTATCTAGATGTTGATTTTAATCATCTCTTGGATCCACTGCTTCTCTGTCAAATTTTGCTTGAGGACACGTGACTGGACAGTTGGCTTAACTGCATGTGTTGTTTACTTTGGAAATGAGTTTCATATAGAGGCTGTTCAGTTTGAGTGTTCAGGTAATAAAAATGGGGCAGTCTGGGCTGGAAAATTTCTGTTAATAACTTGCTCTGTTTCAACAATTAGCTACTTTGCAGTTCTGGAGATTATGTAAAAATACCTTTATTCTTTTATATCTGGACAGGATTCTTTACTTGATTAGGTTCTTTCCTTTCTTAAGGAGAGATCTATTGATCTATTTAACAAAAAGTGCCTAAGGCGCTGGAAAAACTTTCATCGCCTTGGGACTTATCAACCAGGGACTTTCTGTGAAAGTCTTTATCGTTTTCCTTGAAACTGTCTCTGGCTTTAGTTTTCACATGACATTGTTAATAGGTTGCCTCAGGGAAATCTTTCCAAAATCTAGTGGCATATTGGTTATTCTTCACCTTTCTCTGTTAAGAATTAGTGGTAGTTTTTTTTCCATTAATAATATAGTGTGGTAGAAATTGGTACATTATTCCATTGAAACTATGAATTACTAGAGGATCAACTTTTTGGGAAGCCATTTTTAAGGTGTGGGGCGTTTTGTTTGATTGGTTTTTTTTGTTTTTGTTTTTGATTTTGCTCTTAAGTCCCTCTTTGAAACATTCATAAATAGGATTTTTTTTTCCATGGTAAGCAGATAAGAAAATTACATTGTTCCAACTCTGTGATGATATGTCTGGTTTTTTGAGTGGCTGATTGTACTTTGATTAAGCCCAGTTGAATTAAACTAAAATGAACTTTTTTTTTAATAGTGAATTCTGAGTGTTTATAAAGCCTTTTTATGTTCACTTGTATGAGTTAAGAGCTCATTAAAATTATATTGGATCAAGCTGTTTATTTAGAGAATTCTAAAAGAATGAGTAGGATCTGGATGTTCTTGATATTTCATATCATTCATAGCTCTACAATTTTTTACATATATTTATAAAATCACATTCCTCCGAAGATTGCTTCACTAACTTACTAGTGAATGATTTTGCTAATATAATTTCTCTTTATCTGGCTTTCTCCCCTAAATATTATTTCTTAACTTTAAGTGCCAGATTGTCTGGGTTAGATGTTAAAAGGGCAATGAGTTATCTTAAGAGGGTAAAATCCTCTCTAAGTCTCTAGTCCTGGCTGTTGTATCCGAGGACAAGTCCAGGAGGAAATCACTCTTTGCTCCAATTGTCTAAATGGATTAGATTCTTTATCTAGACTCTTTTGTGATCTTTTACAAGTGTAGGCTACTGTAGGGGTGAAAGGCATACTCATCACCTCTGAAAAAGTTTTGTAATGTGCCCAAACACTTGTATAGAAACGTGGAATGACCATTAACTGGAAGTCAAACAGGAAATACAGTTCCGTAGATTCATTGGCCCCAAAGGGAAAATCTTACAATAAGTTAGTCTGTCATTTTGTTTAATGAGAGTGGTAGCATTTCAGCTACAACTTCTTTGCCAGATGTAGTTACTAAGTTTTCTAAGTACTGGCTTGGCCATAATTCTGGATATAGCATATTCAATCTGAAAAAGAGGGTGTGTGGGATATGTGTGAAACTAAATTTGCTATTATGTGGTTATGTTAATTCAGAACTGTTGTAAACTGGCGTATTACATTGTAAAAGCAACTGATTTACTTGAGATAAACACAGGCACTTTTCTTTTGGAAATTAAATGCTCTGCCAATAATTAAATTTTGTGGTGATAAACTACTTTTTAACAATGTTTTCCTCTTTTCTCCATGGGAGTTTCTGCTTACTTTGTGTTTTTGGCAGTTTTAGAAAGTAATTTAATGCCGTCACCTGCCAATAATCTACAGGTTCAAAACACATAAGGATAGAACAAGTTCATGATTTTTGTTTAATTCTTGCTAAAAAGCTTCATCAGTGTATGAATTTTATTATGGAAAAACTGTCAACTTCAATTTTAATCTTACTAAGCAAAATAATTCTCAACTCCTGTATTTTCCTGCTACCTTAGTTTTCCCCTTAATTACTCAAGTTATTTTTATGGAATAGTTTCATCTGTGTTTTTGATGTTGCCAGAGTATAATTTTGGAAACTTTTTCTTTAAATCTAATTCTTGCAAGATTAAAAAATGAGGTTTGACTTTTTGAGAATTTTTAACCATTGCCATGTTATGCATAAGTCTAGTGTGTACTATCATTGCTTTTGTTTTTTCTTTCGTATTTTTTCTTCTGAAGCCATTTGTTAGGAACATGTATAGAATATTAATTATATTCAGATATCCTCTCGTTTCATTTTATATATTGCTTAAAATTTCATCTATATGTGACATAGGAACAAGTTACTGTTAAATTATCATGCATCTGCTTTTCCACAGTGTTTGCTGGCATGCAGCCTTTTCCCTTGTCTTAGAGGCAAGGTGATGCTTTCAATTACCTCACCTTTATCTCAGAGTTCAAAGATAAAAAATAGGCAAATGAATGATAGCAACATTTTGAGTAACTATGTCATGGTAACAGTCTTGTATGTTTGCAGAACATCACTGTAGATTGTCTTTGGGAAGAAACACAGTATAGCCTGTGTAATAAAGATCTAACCCTGCAAATAGTTCATACACAGAGGCAGTCTTTGTGTTGTACTGTCTTTACAGAAATTTGTGAGACCCTGATTGTGGCATTAGTGGGAGAACTGGAAAGATAATGTGATTTCATTTAAATACTTTTTTTTAATGAAATAGCGAAAAGGTGGAAGTTAGAATTCTATACAAAGCAGATAAATGTTTTTTGATGAATGGTGCAATTCTTAGAAACTTCTAAATTTATTGATTTCAGCAGAAAGGGACAGATTTCACTACTATATTATCATTCCTATTTTGCATTTCCTTTTCCTACTGAAAGCTGGATATTGTTAATCCTTTATCCTACCAAAGCAGCTCTGTGTGGTGTTACTGGGGTAATAGATTATGGGCCAGAAGTGTTTAAGGAAGTTAGAGAAGGTTATCCTTGTAATCTCAGAAGTGTAGTTCAGGTTTCAGTTATACCTGCACATGTGTGTATTTTGTCAATGAATGAAACTGAACAGCTGAGGAAATGGCCCTACATTCAAATTTGAATTCAGGGAGCCAAGAACTTCTAAGAACAATGTGTATCTCCATATGCCCAAATTTAAACTCTCACACTCGTTTAAGATGGTGAGAAACAGCTCTGACAATTTAAGTGATCAAATTTTTATTTTCTTATGTTATTACAAATAATGTTATTACAAATTTAACCTCATGAAGTTCAACAAAGGCAAGTGCAGGGTCCTGCCCCTGGGGAGGAATAACCCCAGGCACCAGGACAGGCTGGGGGCTGACCTGCTGGAAAGCAGCTCTGCGGAGAAGGACCTGGGAGTGCTGGTGGACACCAAGTTAAGCAYGAGGCAGCAATGTGCCCTTGTGGCCAAGAAGGCCAATGGTMTCCTGGGSTGCAYCAGGAAGAGTGTTGCCAGCAGGTCGAGGGAGGTGATTCTCCCCCTCTCCTCAGCCCTGGTGAGGCCACATCTGGAGTACTGCGTCCAGTTCTGGGCTCCCCAGTACAAGAGAGACGTGGAGCTACTGGAGCAAGTCCAGCGAAGGGCCACAAAGATGATTAGGGGACTGGAGCATCTCTCTTATGAGGAAAGGCTGAGAGAGCTGGGCCTGTTTAGCTCGGAGAAGAGAAGACTGAGGGGGGATCTTATCAACGTGTACAAGTATCTGAAGGGAGGGTGTCGAGAGGATGGGACCAGACTCTTTTCAGTGGTGCCGAGCGACAGGATGCGAGGCAACGGGCACAAACTGAAACACAGATGCTTCCATCTGAACATGAGGAAAAGCTTCTTCACTGTGAGGGTGACAGAGCACTGGAACAGGTTGCCCAGAGAGGTTGTGGAGTCTCCTTCTCTGGAKATATTCAAAACSYGCCTGGAYGCGATCCTGTGCAATGTGCTCTAGGTGRCCCTRYTTGAGCAGGGGGGTTGGACTAGATSATCTCCAGAGGTCCCTTCCAACCTCARYKRTTCTGTGATTCTGTGAAGATTCTGATGTGATTAAATAAGATTTCTGTTTGTTGTATTTGAGTAGAGGTGTTCAGGCCTCTTTTTCTGCAAATTTTTGTATTGGTTTCTTCTGGTGAATTTGAAATGTGCAGTTCCGTATGTATCCATGGCTTCTTGAAAAGGAAAAAAAAAGTACAAACTGGACTGGCCAACTTAACTTTGAGTCCTCCTCCTTTTGCTACTGTCTTGCAAGTCTTAGAGGCTGGAGCATAGAAAAATATCACCTCCTATTTTCCTGGGATCCAGTGTAGGCTAAAAGAAGGGAGCTTTTTTACTGTTAACTTCCGGAGTCTATTATCATGTTAATATCTTGTGTGATCTACTGATCACGTGTATTATTATTTTTTTTTCTTTAAATGTCTTGAGGAAGTCAATATTTATTCTGTGCTTTAAAGACTTCATAGTATTTTTTTGCAGTCAGGCCGTTCAAGAATAGCATTCTCTGAATATCTTCAGAGGCTTTGAAAGGATATAGATTTTTAGCACAGCCAACTCTGCAGTAATAGACCTATGCTATAGTTTTCCTTCTTACACTTATTTCTGTCCTAATACCTTTTCCTGGATTGCAATTATATGGTCAGCCTGTGATCTCCCAGGCTTCTCAGTTAGGTTTTTGTAGATTGGTGATACAATCTTTGGATAAGAAAATGAAAAGGCCAGTTCTAAGTCATAAAAAGGTGGAAAAAATCAAAACTTGCAAGTTACATAACTTGCTCAAATTTTGGGAAGTAGAACCCTTTTTAGGGTAGAAGGGTTGAAAAAAACAAATCTGCCACATTCTTTATTTTAAACTATCAAACAGACCAAAACCTCTTCTCTCTGGCCTTTAATAATGTCTTCTTTTTTTCTTTTTCCAGATGATTAAAAATTGTTTCATAACATTTTGGGAAACAATATGAGYGGAAGATAGCTTGGGGCTTCGTGTGTGTTGCTTTTGTTTTTGTTAAGGCAGTTCAGGGAAAATCTTCGAAAGTTTCTTTAATTGATATAGTGAACTTTCTTTCTGCTGATATCAATAAAAGTTTTGCAGCTTACAGAAATTATCTCCTGACTCTTTCTCAGCTTTTACTGAGGTACATTTTCTGAGTCCTCAAATATTGCCTATATGCGAGTTACACAGTGCTCTGTTTTTAACTCAGTATATGTTTGGTGTAAACTGAGAAGGTTTTTATGTGAATGCTTAACATTTATTCAAACCTGGCTTATCTTTTACGTGCAGACGAGATGAGAGAAATCCTGGCAATTCAATTTTCCCTGCCCGAAATAATTTTGAAGGAATTAGTGAGAGTACACATAAATATTGCTTCCAGTTCATGTGTTGGAGACCTCAGATACCTCTGAACAACTCGGTCTTTAACACTGTCAGACACAATTTCAGCGAGAAGGTGGAAACTTTCTGATCTTAAAGTTGTTGTTGTCGATAAGGTACGTCAGTGAAAATACCTGGCCCTCTCATCTGTCTGAGTTTTGGATGCAGTCCAAAGAACAGTTAAGATGCTACCTTCAGGGTCCCATCATTGTGCAAATAATAAAGTATTTTCCTTGAAACTCTAAATTGTTTCACTCCATTATACTTCAAACTTTCAAAAATCTGACTTATTTTAAGAAATTAGATTTACATGGAAGTCTCAGATGTTTAAGTGTTTAACCATCGATAACATATGATTACTTTAACGCAATTTGTATCATCAGAAATGCAACACAGCTCATATCCTCTGCTGTTGCTTCATATGACTGAGCGAAAGAGAGGGACGATATTGCATTGCCTCCTTCAGGTTTCTAGAGTAGCAGAGGAGCAAAAACTGAGCTGGCAATAGTTGTAGTTGGTTGGAGATCCTGAGCTGCTATGTGAAAAATTACATTAGTACATGGTTGTACTGTAGATCAGTTAGACCAGCAGTGGCCTGCTGCATCAGTCTGAGTTTGTTATGGATTTGCTCAGAACTCTGGTGGGATCAGTTTATCAGAAAAACTGAAGAATTAGCCATTGTTTACTTGGAAGTTAGTGTCAGAGTGGTATGTATTAAAATTATAATACAATTTGTTTTCTTCATCATGGATGCTTGGCATGATTGACTTTACTGCCCACTCCTCACTCAGCTAAGACTCCTGTTATTTTCATTTGTGTTACCTGCTTAAGAAAATACTACTACTTTACATATATTATTGAAATCCTATGTGTTGTCAGAAATGTCTTATTTGATCTTAACCCTTTGTTTCCTCGGCTGTTTTTGGAAATACTGTGCAACTCTTTCCTACTAGATAACGGTCTTTCTGATATTTTGAACAGTAAATTGTTTAAATAGATTGGTTTAAATTATTACTGCTTTTATTACTTAGCATACAACTGAAATGAATAGCTGATGCTGCAAAGCTATTGTTTCCTGCATGGTGTTTTAAAGGCTTCACTGCAACAAGCCCAGTGAGATACTTAAGTGGATGTTGAGAATATTCTGAAGGTTTGTCTGTGTCCCTATAGCTAGGTATACAGAGGAAAGTATGCACCTGGTGTGCGTTGAGGTTGAAGTTTAATGTCTAAAACTGGAAGATACAGTTTTGCTGCTGCTCTTTAAGTAAGTAGCTACTTTTCATAAAAGTAATGAAGAGTTTCACATCTTCACTTAAAAAGCAAAATAATAAAAATGAGGATGTCTGAAGGGTTCTCCCTGCTCCTTCCTCCCCGTATATGTGGAGCAATATTTAAGAAGTAGACTATTCTGTGAAGTTTAACCATATCATAAAAAATGGTTTTTTCTCTCGCACTAGTTGAAACTGATTTTTGATTATGGCATGATAGGTGTTCTAGTGTTTTCTCTGAGACGTTTTTGTGAATAAAGCTCCGTTCAGGACAGTAAATGTTATTGCGAATAGGTACCCTTAGCCCAGGTGGTACAACTTTAAAGAACACTTTTAGAAGTTAAGAATGGAGGAGATAATTAAATTTTGTGCTGCTCAGCTCCCATATGGCATTGACTCTTCTGTTTAGATTAGTCCAAGGGGATGAAACTGTTCCTGTTCCAGCTGTTTTGCTTCTAACTCCTTTTTCTTCCTGTTGCTGTTGATGTTCATGAATACAATTAATATATATTAGATGCCTGTCTGTACTATTGACTTATTTTGGCTCTGGAACTTTGTTTAAAAATTTAGATTTCTGGGGGGAAAAAGGCAAAGGGTTAATAGAAAAATGTTTATTACATTCATTTGTCTTAGAACTGTAAAGTAATGAAAATTGCACATAAAGCCTGTTAATTTTCATCAAACTGCTGTTTGCTACCCACCCTTGTATATTTGATTTATTTTTACTTCAGTTGCATTAGTATACTTCTCTTTTTCTGTCTGTTGACTTAAAAAAGATGGTATTATTTAGGAAATACTGAGGTTAACTCCCTTTTTGTCTTTAAATACAAATCATTTTGCATTTCTCCTGTCTCCATTTTCTCCTTGCAGTTAGGCAGTGATGGATTAGAATTAGGCTGCAGCACAGATTGGGAAAATCTCCCAGCATCCTCTTCCTGCAGAGGCATCAGCTACCAGCATTGACTGTAGCTGCTGCCACTCTAATTGACATTTCTTTTAAATTCAGCTATGGAGAGCTCTTGTGTTGCCAGCTGCTGGCTTGTGAACTTTTATCTTTTTATTCTTTTTGCTTCATAACTGATTAATGAAACCTCATGCGTATTGAGAAATAAAATAGAGAATCAGTTCTCTCTTTATGCTTTTTTCCTGTCTTTTTTTTTGTGTGGTGGAAAACGAACAGAGTGAAAGAAGCAGCACTTATTTTTACATAAGGACTATATTTACTCACCTGAAGTTAATTGAATTAACCCTGTAAGTATATTATCTCTGCCTTCTAGTCCCTGAAATCACAATTGTGGTAGTCAAATTTATGGGGGTTTATCTGGGAAAATTTACTTTGGCAGGTATGTTGTCCATTTTAAAAATATTTGGTAGTTTAGGTGGAGTTTTTTCAAGAGAAGGTAAAATGATGTATTCAGGATGGGTTTATGAAATAATTGTTTTTCCTCTGCACTTTGCGGTGGTGAACAATGCTTTCAGCAAGCAGCAGCTTTCCTGCTGATGTCAGTGCTTAATCAGCTAGGATGCTGTAGGTTGTAGAACACTGCAAGGTGTGTATATTGGGATGCTGCTCTTGAAAATGTGGTAATTTAAGGACAGTATCAGACTTAGTCATTTTCTGCATTGTACAGTACCTCTTCCTGTCTTGGTAGCTGTGATGATTTAACTGTTTGAGGTTATATAATTGTTTAATTTAAATATAAATAATTTACTTTATGGGATGCAGTTTTGTGGGGGTTTTTTAAAAGACTAAATGTTAAGCATAATACTGTGTGTTTTAGAGATTTTAGTAATTTAAGGTCTGCAATATTAACTGTAAATTTACTGTGTAATAAATTCCTATGAATTGTTTTGAAGTTAGGAAGAATGGTCTTATTAGTAGGACTGCTCTGTCCTAATTGTCTGTCTGGATCTGAGCCAATATTTGTGTGACGCAGTGTTAGTCCCATAAACATCTGGCCTGATCTGGTGTCCTACTTGCTGAATGATTTATTTTTCACTTTTTCCTAGAGAGATAAGTGGAATTTTAATGCGTTTTGTATAAAACTGTCAACAAGATGTCATTGTTATTTATACATGCTAGCTTATTTCAGGAGGATTTTTTTTTGAAATTTTTCTTGTCAGCGTATCTTATTTAGACCTACTCTTTATGGGAAATCTTAAACTTTGTGTGTGTGAATCTATATTTACTTGTACATACATAGTGTACTAAGTTTTTGCTATATCACTCTTAGAAATATTTGAATGTTCATTTTTGCTGCTAAGTAGTGTCTGTATATACCTCAGCTGGWTTATTTAATATAAACTATTACTCTGATAAGGGTTATGGAAACACAGTAAATTCTGAGTTTAACTGCAAAGATATCGTGTTAAAACATAAGTCTAAAATACTGTGGAATCACTGAGTTTACTAATAAATCTGATAACAATTAGCCTTTTACACTGCTTTGTGTTGCATCATCAGAGCCTACACACTGACAGCATTTTTGTTAGTGTAACAATGTAAAGCAGATTTTTCACCTACTTGCAGACCAGCACTGGTTGTGCATTGTTGCTTTCTCCCCTTTGTCAAACTGTGGTCACTTCTAAATACCAGTGTTTAGGATTGCATTTATTTAGCAAGGCTGTGTTGAATGCTGGCATAGGTTGATAAGCTTGAATAGGATTATTTCACAATCATTTTGATGACTATACACTGGAGATAAATTATACGTGCGTGTTCACAGAGGTAAATAGTAACCCAGGTAGCTGCCATGTGTCTTGTTTGTTCTCACAATATGGCTGATTCATTATGGAAAATTTGCGTCTTGTTTACTGTACATGTGCAGCACAGTTTGTTACTGAATTTGTGAAAGTAAAAAACTTGGCGTCAGATGAAGCTGTTGATGTTTTATTCTCCCCTTTTAAGCTGTATAAACACTTGACTCAATTGACTGTTGGCTCACCGAATCTGATTAATGATCATTTGAAATTACCTGCTTGTGAATGCCTCTGTTTTTCCTTTAAAAAAAAAAAAAACAAAAAACCTGTTGTCTGTATTTTCAGAGGAGTGGAGTGTGGTATTGGGAGTGGTGGTTTCCAGTCAGCCTGCAAGATGAGTTTGCTCTTGCCGTTTTATTTCCTTTAGCATTCAGGATTCAAGCACATGACAATCTGCCTTGGTTGTCTTCCTTTTGTGCTTATTCAGTTGCTTTGTTTTATCTGTAGAGTAGTAATAATACATGAGGATACAGCAGTCAGGTTTTTTGTGGTGTGCAGATATTGCCTTGATAATAAATATCAAGGTTAACGTGTTCCACATTTTCCATATAAAACACCATCAGGAAAGTTGGAGAGTGAGTCTGTCTGTCTGTCTCTGTCTCTCAGAAAGTTTATATAAGAATTCTGCTGTGAATTACTAAAGATAAGGAGTCTGAAATGGTAGAATGGTATAAAATAGATTTTTTTGTTTGTTTGTGTTTTTTTTTTTTTTTTTTTTTTTTCAAGCAGAAGACGGCATACAAAAATATTTGATCACTTATATTCACTTCCCAGATTTTCATAGGCACTGGGCTGCTTTCTATATAGTACAAAAACAATCCTATTCCTACTTCTAAGTTGGAGACCAAGACTAGTCTCACACAAAGAATGTAAAGCAGTATTGGTCTCTTGTTGTGGGTGATCTGATCATGTGTCAGTCTGGCAATTTAGGTTTAATCTAAGACTAAGAATTTAAGACTTCTAAGAAGAGATTTTTATTTGTTTGCTTTGAAGTTCCTTGTGTACTTGAGGTTTTTAAGTACCCTTCATTCATAAGAAAATTCCGGTAACTCCAGTTACCTTCATGGTTTTGCCAAAATACCAAGTTGTGTAAACTAATAAGGTTTAAACTAAGTTGCCATTTGTAGTTTTGTGAGGGGGTTTTGTTTGTTTTTGATTTGTTCTATAAACATGGCCATTGTTCARTGGGCCATAATATGGTACTATTTCAGAGTTATTTCTGCCTGTTTGCGAAGTGGGCTAAAACACACTGGATAGTTTTGGTACCAATTGAGCTGTCTTAAATGAATGTTCAGCACACAAACTACAGTGTGCCATAGTGAAGTTCTGAAACTGTGAAGACATACCTTCAAATAAATTATTTTATTAAATCTGTTTTATATTGGCATGAAGTTTTGATAACACTTCCCATAAGCTGATAACAATTCTGTTGAATCTGTACACTGCAGGCTTTATATATTTAAAATTCATGTTTCTCATAAGAAGCGATGTGTGCAGAATGAATGTAGAATTTGCTGTGGAAATAAACTATGGCTAGTGGATTTATTGTATAGATTAAAAAAAAACATGTATTGCTATGTTGATCAGATAGCTGCAGCTTGTAAATATTCTTTACTACTGATGACTATAATCTAGGCTAGGGAGCAATTTATGTAAGCTGGAGATCATTTATTAACTTACAGACGTATGTCTTAAGTTTCTTCTGTTGGGTGATTATAAGTGGCATTGCCATTGTGAGTTGCAGTCTGGATTTCAAATGAAATTTTGAAAGTGGTTCCAAAAATCTTCTGTTTATCTGATAGTGAACTGTTGCTGTTGCTCACATGATCTTGCATCTTTCCTAGCTGGTTTTTAAATTAACTTTTGGGTTCATAGTTCTCTTTGTTCATAATTAGGAAGTGATTGGCAATATAAAATATTCATATCTAATGTAAATGATTTAACATGCTTTAATTCCAGATAGCTGCAAGAAATGTTTAGATTCAAGATTTCACATTTTTTGAATTGTTCTCCAGATGGAAAGAATGCAGATACCTCCTGCTAGCATGCATACAGATAAAAAGGAAAATTCTAGGAATTTGAAAATGTTACAATGTTTGAAAAATGTTTTTTCATTTTGGTTTAAAGAAACAAATGCTTCAAAGATTCTTCCTTTGAGAAGCCTTCCATAAGTGTTAAAGGCCGCTCTTCTGCTAAAGTAGTTATTTCTTGGGAAAGTATTCTTTTTGATGCAGTGCTTTTTGTTTTCTTGATTCTTGCCATCAAAATTGGGTCCTTTCTACACGCTTCAATTTTAGAAGTGAATATTTTCACTCTTTTTTATTTTAATTAAAATAAATATGCATCTTTAATGTGGGAATCTTAAAATTAAGTTGTTATTGCTAGTTTTACATTTTTTAGGGTTGTGTTTCCTCAGGAAAAATGTTGCATTGCTCCCACTAATAAGTTGAAATATTTCCAGTAACTGTAGCCCAGTGAAGCTTGCTTTAGAAAGAACAGCAGCTATGCAGAACCTAGTAGCTGGCAATTAAATGTTATTTATCAGCTGAGGTTGATTATTGTGGCTGTGTTGTAAAAGAGCCAATAAATGGTTGTAGAAGTTTAACAGCAAAATTCTGCAATCCCTACTCATGTGAAGTAGTGCTTACACATTCGAACACAACTGATGTTGATTTTAAAAAAGAAAAAAAAAAGTGATGTAGAATCTAGTCTTAAATATGTGATTTTTAAATTGTGGAAAATGTAGCTAAATTAAAAGTAGATTTTACTGCAATTTCCAGTCCCTGAATCCCCTTTCCTGAAAAATGTTTGTAGGTCATTGCAGCAGGGGTGATCATATAGCAGACTAAATTTCCAACAGGTAAAAATACAGTAGCATATATCAAGTTACGTTTAACTTCAGCTATGTAACTGCCTTCCCAGAAATCCTTTTACACTGAGCCATGATGTGGACAAATAATTGTTCCAGCCTAACTCATTAAATGTTTGAAAAACTTTCTCCTAAATACTATTGTAATGACTTTTTTTTCTTGTCATTTGTTTTAGTAAATAAACTGTTACCTGTTTAATTCCATTCTATTAATCTGTTGAAGAAAAGGAAAGAGGCTGATTAAGTTGCAAACTATTTGACACTTTAAATCATTAATGCTGTTGCTTTATGTACCTGCTGAGGATTGTAATTCTGATAGTGAATATTCCAATTTATATTAGGGTTTTTAAGTCAGTATTCTTTTTCTCCATTTCTATTGCAGCTTCACATAGTTGATTACAACAGCTTATTTAAAGCTGCTAATAGTTTCCATAATAGTTTCCTACTGGCTATCCCCACTTTATTGGAACACTTTCATGGATAATTCAGACCAAAACTCAAAATATATAAGCTATTGCTGAAATTCAAAACCACATTTGTTTTTTTCTAATAAAAAAATTGAAATAGTAGTGAGATGAAAGATACCTTTTCCCATCATACATTTTTTTTCCAAGTTATCAGTAAAGTACCTAGACAGGAACATAGTGACATTTTATTCCCTTTGTAATAAGGCATTATGTATGTGTGTATTACACCCGAAGTAGTACATTTTTCTTTTCCTTTTTCATTCAGTAGTGAACTGCATTCACCTGCGTGTAAAATCCAGAGTAATTCTATTGATGTAGTGTTAATTTAATTCAGGATAAAATATGTACTTATCTATGATGATAAAATGTGTTAATTTTCTGTCAACTCTAGGAAGCTGTATGTGGAAGTAGGGAGAAAATGACCTTGCTGGAATAGACTGAGTCAACAGGAGAAGAACATGAGTCAAAAAAAGAATGCAAGTCAGCACTTTTCATGAGAGTTCATGTTATTGCAGCAAAGTGTCTTTTTATTCCCAATACCTGTTTTCTAATGAACTTTGTTAAATTTCATATCTGGCCAAAAGGTGTTATGTGCATGCATCTCTCTCTTTATATGGCTGTCTGATATGAAAAAAGGGGGAAAAAAAGGAAAAAAAGAAAAGAAAAAAAAGAAAAGGAAAGAAAGAGCACTATTTTGCACTGTATTGGAATGTTGTTTTTCACTTTTAAAAAAGTTTTTAATGAGGTAATGAACTGAGTGCTTGGAAAGATGAAAGGAAGAAAAAGACATTGAGCTTTGACTTTGATTCAGACAAGTGGTGCAAATAGAAAGTTACCTTTTGGTTTGAGAAGAAATTTTAAGACTGTTCTTCAGCAGTGGGTGCTTGAATTTGATGTCCTGGGCATGGTCTTCAACCTCAACGCATCTGCCCTGTGGAACAGTATTCATATGGCTCTACCAGAGAATAATGGTATTTGTATAATTGCATCCATATGACAGTGCACAGACAGATTTGGTTTCTATTTCCTGTGGATATATTGGACTTTTTCACTGTCTACTAACTTGTTGTAGAAATTGGTCTGCGATGTTCTGGAAGGAGGGAAATTTTGCTTTTCCTGAGCCTCTGCATAGAAATACTCTTTGTCTGCCAGCGAAGACAGCCCAGTACAGACGACTGTTCATAGTTCCTCTGCATTATAAGTAGCAGGTCATCATTAGTTCAGAGTTCTCTGCCCACCTCAAAGTTAGCTAAGATGCTGTGAAGAAAGACAGCCAGAAGGTCAGTTTGTCCTCTGCAATTTTGAAGACTTTATTAATTTAATGTGGCCAGTAGGATTTATACCATAAGATACTTAGGGCAGACATTGCTTCAGTGCTAGTCACAAAATAATTTTAGTGCATAAATATGAGAGGGGGAGTAAAGACTTGTTCTTGCCATCTGGTAAATCTCAGCTTTGATTACTTTTTTTAGTAATCAGTACACATTTATAACAAATGAATCCCGTGTGTGTGTGTTTTGTTTTTTTTTTCCTGTTTTTTAATTCTTAGAATGCAAGAAGCCATTTATGTTAGCTGGAAAGACAGAGCAAGTGGAATGGATAAATTAACCAGGCATGTACTAAGTGAGTGAAATTTGCTTCTGGGAAAGTGAGATTATAAAAGCGCTGGAACATACAGAACAAGTGATTGTATGTTATTAAGTAACTAACTCGGGTCCTTATTCACATACAAGAAACAAAACACAGCATCTAAATCCAGATATGTAAAAATGAGTCTTTTGAAAGATCTTGGAATTAGCTAATAAAATTGATTATTTCACAAAACTTAGTCATTATAAATGAACCTTTTGTGTTACTTACTGCTGTTCTGTGGTGATATACTGTTTAAGCCAATAATTAAAGACAACATGTATAAACATATGTAAATTTCTCTACTGGTTGCATAAAGTATTTTAATTTGGAAAAATTCATTCAAGTATTCAGAGTCTGAATCCACTAAAATACAATTTTGTTGTTTCCATTTAATATTTTCTTGATAAACATTTTAATTGTATCTTAGTGAGTAGGAAGGATAGGATCATAAGCATACTTATTTCTGATAACTGTTACTGTGGTTCATAGGAAACCTTTAACCACTTGTATAGATTTAATATGAAATGCTAAATATGCTGTTTTGCCAACTAATAGACAGGGTGTTTCCTATCTACATTCTTTGGTTCTATTGATCCAGACTTTGGAAGGACCTTTGGTAGTATGAACAGTTGTTAAAATCTGAGGTCTTGGCAGGTACTAAACTAAATACTCAGCCAGATTATTTTGTTTTTTGGATTTCAAAACTAAAATATGCAAAATATAAAATGTGTTGGGAGTCCTCTTCAAAATTTTTCTTTCTAAATTAAAGACATAGGAGGTGTGAATTTGTGATGTAGAAAGGTACATGTATTCTGTGTCTCTCATAAAGGACTTTCTCGGTTTGCAGTTTCATTTTGCAGAAAAGAATGGGGGAAAATGTGTGGTGGAATTGGATGACAAAGAGATTTACATTTATGATATTCTGTCTACTGCTCTCATTTTTCAAAGATTATTAAGGCTAGATCTTAGACATGTGAAGTCCCCAGTTAATTTCAGTGCAGGTAACATCACARTGACATAAAACCTTGTGCACTGAAACATGAAGAATAAAGTTCTTAAACCCTACATGAACTACTGCAAATGGCCACTTTCTGATAAAGATAAATGAGTACAGCTGATACACTGAATGACTACTGCCACTTCCCTTTTCCCCTAGTCAAGGAAAAGCCAAATGGAAAGAATCCATCAGAAGAGAGAGGCCAAAATCTAAGAGGTGAAGCAAACCTCATTAAAAGGAGTAACCAGAAGTTGTGCATGATCTTGTTGAATTTATAATGAAAATGGTAGCTCATTTTGTAGTCTCATTGTTACTACTCTTTTTTCCCTATTACAATTTGTCATTGAGAGATGGGATTCAGAAATTGTTGCATAGAATATGTGGTAGGGGAAAACTGAAAAGGAAGTATATGGATTTACTCAAGTATACTTCTCTCATTGAGTAGCTTCAATTATCAACTAGCTTGTGAAGACAATTCACACAGGCTTCTATGTCAAAATGATTTAGGACTTGGAGAGGAGGGGAAAAAAAAAAAGTGTCAGAGGGCATTTTAGTTAAGTAGTTTCCAAGCTCTTGGTTTAAATAAATCCACTGTATTTATATTTACATGCACACTGGAAAGTTTTCTGAATAAGGAATAAAAAACTATAATTTTATAATGGAGCTACTTTGTAAAAAATGAATGTCTAGATAAAAGGTTCAGTAGAATTAGCCAGTGCAGTCTGGTGAATTTTACCCCAATGTTCTGTATTTTCCAGGCACTGTAAGATATGAAGAGCAGCCCACAAGTAATAACAAAAAACTCTCTTTTTTTATTTGTCTGCAGCAGGAAAAAGGATACCTTACCTGAAGGATTTTAATTTATTACTGGGACGTGTGTAGTTTATACATAGACCTAAATAAAGTTGCTGTATAGTAACTTCCCTGAAATATTATAAAAAAACAAAACAAAACAAACCCAAGTTAGATGTCTAGCTTAAGGATGTTTAAATGAGAGAACATAAATCAGTACTGGCAACAGGGCAGTATTTCATTAGTGTTGTAGGCCAGAGATCAAGAGAACAGAAAAGTACTAGATGTGCTCTCCAGTACCTGTGCATGTTGCATGCTAATAAAGATTTCAGTACCTGTGCCTATGCAGCAGTGTAAACATGGGCAGGAGTCCTAGTTCCCCATGAACTCACCTGGGACTACATGCTGGAATGAAAACTGGGTGTGCTGACCCATTGGTGGGCAAACCTTAAGCACATATGAAAAAAGGAAGCCACACTGCTGGTAAGTCTCTTGTTCTGTTTGACTGGATCCCCAGGGTACCTCCTGTCTGCTGACAGCACACTGCTTTTGTTAGAAACCTGAAGATCAAGGCTGCATGTTGCATAGAGAGTATTACCTGCTGTGGAGCATGTGCACAGCCAAAGAATCTTCAGGATGTGAATGTTTGAGTAACTGATAATACCAGTTGAAACAGAACTGTTATTTTTACGCTTTTAAAAACTATAACAATGGGGAAATAGTTTTTTGCCACCTAAAATTACATAACATTTTAAATTGAGTACATAATCAAGTTGAATTCCAGTATGGGAGAAAATAAAGATTTTAAAATTTGTGTTAAAATTATTTTTGGCAACAGTCGGATGATAAAACTACCAGATTTCAATTTTTTCCTTTCTGTTATCATAGAGTAGGCGTTAACTATAATGGAGAAAGCTAAGTTCTGGTTAGCATGAAATGTGCTTCTGTGTGGAAGAAACCATAAATTTCTTAGGAAGTGGTCAACAGTGTAATTCTTGAACCCTGGGAAGTGTACAATGCATTGATAATGCTGTGCTTTACTGGAGTGCACTTGCTGAATGTTTCTAATGCATTTGTTTTCTCATCCTAATGGTTGTGATCTTCTGTTGCATTTTCCCAGCTGAACAAAGTAGAGATACACAAAATGCATTGCAGAACTGACGTAAGAAGATTCTGCCATAGAGTGAAATTCTTGTAAACTGTATTTTGTTAGTTTTCTGTTGGACTTCTGTTTAAGTCCAGCTCAAAGAATGAAGAAATGTGACTTCTATATGTGTACAAAGCCATAGTGACATGTGTTGAAATGTCTTTTACTTGTTTAAAGGGTTAAACTTCTAAAAGCTGTTGGTCCATAAAACAGGGACCTGATTTTTTCAGAAGAGCTKTCTGAGGTAAAAAATAAACAAGAGGCAGTATTTGCAAATACTTTGGAAAACTGGTTCCTTCCTATTTCAGTACTCAGATGGTCACTGAACTGTTTTCAAAGGTGACCTGACTGTGGTACTAGAGCACTTTAGAGTAGGTCTGGAGGACTTCTGGATGCCTTTTCACATTTTGTTTAACCTGGAGTTCAACCTTGCCTTTAGTGCTTACTACCAGATAGTCATACGATTGACTTCAGTGCATCCTGTTTGTTATTAGTATAGTTTACAAAATTGGAGTCTTGGAGTGTGTGGTCGTTCTTTTGCAAGCATATTGTTTTCTGTTTCAAAGGACTCTGGGCCAGTCCCCTTGCTATAGCAAGAATTTATCGTGAAATCATATCTACCTCTTCTCAGAAATGAGTTCAGCACAGCTCTCCAAGTCAGCCACCATTGCTCTTTTATTTATGAAAAAGGTGTGGATAGGTGGTAAAGGCTTCTGGTCTTGCTTTCTTTCCTTTCTCTATTTCCAGAGGAAAGGAAAGGAAAGGAACAGGAAAGGGTTTGGTAGTTCAGTGTGTGAAGGTAAGGGTTGATTTACCACAATGCTAATTGGGATCTTGCAATCAAATATGTAAGACAGAAGTTAAATTCATTATCTCCTCTGAAGTATTCAATTTCTGTAGATTTCTTAAATTGTTATTGTGAATCTAGTGGACTTTAGGAGTTACTGCTATAGTTGTGTACTTTGTTAATGCATGGGAAACTCAGATCCCATTTATAAGGTATTTTTCTAATGGTCTTGGTTGCAGGAAAAGGTTTTGAAAGCTAGAGATTGGAATGCTCTGAAGGTGTAGGCCAGAAATCAGTTTAAAAAGGGAGGTCATGGTTAGCTTATTAACCCTGTAGTTGAAGATGGAAACATTGATTTCCTATTCTGCTGTGTGAATTGTGTACAATTCTGGATTTGCCTTAATTCCGTTCTGTGCTGTAGGGGGAAACGTATCCTTGCTTTCAGTGGTGTGAAGAGGAAGTAAATAAAGATTTTGAAGCATACAAGTGATGGTTGTAGTGGGTCATATAATTACTTAGCATAACTACTCTATGTAAGCTTTTTTTCTTAATCTCCAAAAAAACCCTAAGGCTATGGATGGGCTTTTTAAAATTAATGTGTAGAATAAATACAGACTCGATAATGATGAGTATAGTAGCAATACAGAAGAAGATATTATATATACTGGCCAGTATGCTCCCTTAAACCCTGCCAGTAGCTCTATATAAAGAATTGCGTAGGCCAAATTTTCCATTTTCAAAATGTGGCACAGATTAAATTAAYGAAAAAAAAATTTTTTTTTTTCAGAGGCAAAAGGGGAAGGAGTATACTTGTATATGCAGGAAGTTTAATAAAACGAAACAAGATACAGAACCAGAGAAAAGACAATCAATAGAGGGTATTAAAGTCTGATTTTTTTTCATCTGATACAAGCAGCATAATAAGAGTTATAGAATACATTCGTGAAGTCAGGATTGTTTTGATTCATACCAAAACTTATATGGTTTAATTGTATCATACCTTGTTTCATTAAGCGAATGTGTTGGAAAGTTTTGAAGTGTTATCAACAATATACTGTGAATATCAGAATTAATGAGCTATCAGAATTAATGAGCTATCTAATAAATGTTGCAAATTATCAGTTGAAACAAAGTTTCTAGATGTGTGAAACAACAGAGGACAAAGAATGTTTTCAAAATGGTAATCTGTCACTATATTAAGTAGCCCTAACAACCTGTTTGTCATGTATCTGAAATGTATTATGTGGAAATTGGAGACTTTGCCTTCCCCGAGTTTTGTATTGGGCCTTAAGTTCTTGAAATAATTGTATTAGGAAGCTACTTAAAGTCAAAGTAGAGATCTGAATATATATATGCTTATATATATAAGCATATATGTGTGTGTGTGTGCTTGCGTGTGCATATATATATACACACATGTATATATATAAGCACGCACACACACACATATTAAAAAAATATATTGTGAAGATTAATGGATAAGAAAAGAAATGATCTGATGGGCAATTCACAACTTTATAACAGAGTGCAGAATTTGCATCTTCTCTTGGGAGGCTCAAAGATAGATATCTATTAGTTTCAAAATCAGCTGAGTTAGAGATTTTTATCTCATTTATTTTACACAATAGACTGGATTTCTCAGGTACTGCCATTATGCAATAACAAAACATAGAGCTGGAGGTGTCATCTAGTGTTATCCCCATTTTCTACCCCAGAAGGAATACAGAAAGCAGAGATGATGTTTTTAAAGCTTTTGTAGGGTGGAGGAGTGGGAAAGTTGACTATTCTGTGTAAAAAGCTATCCGGTCATATACTTTTGTTTTGCTCTTCATCTATGAGTTTTACCTTCAGATTTAGAACAGCTGCACTCCTCTGTAGTTTCTATTATCTTTTAATTTCCTCCTTCAGGATACTTCTTTTCTGGTCAGCACTTAAATACTCTTTTATTGACATGATCTGTTGCTTACTGTTGTTTAATCTTACTTGGATAAAGCCCATTATAGAGCCTAAATCTGTTTTTAACCTGTAGACAAATTGTTTCTTCCAGTTCTGGCTGTGATGATTGAAGGCTATGTAGCTTCTAGCTATTCACCACAACTGTGAATGTTCAGTTTGTTACTAGTTCTGCCTGTGGAGCAATTTATGAGGACTCTGTAATCTATCTCAGACAAAACTGTTTGAAGTAACAGTGTTATTAAATGGCTCCAATCTGAGCAAATGCAAGTGATTTTGTTTGAAGTGGACTAGGAAGAACAATGAAATAACTTATTTTGGCACAGCTGCGGGGTTGATAGCCTCTGACAGCACCATTTTGGGGCATTGCTGTTTGCAGAGTGTCTCTGTCTATTGCTTTACTTGAACAAAAAATATTACTTTGTTATCTCTATACAGATTTAGATTTGAATACGGGGTCTGTTACTGCACATGTGTGGACATTGGGAACTGAGAGCTTGGAGATAATGATAAACATTTTGTGCATTTGTGTTATATAAGCACCAATAAAATGACTCCACTGCATATTGACTGTTAATTCTAAGATTGTTTGACAAATGTTCTGGTAAACAGAGGAAGACGAAGTCATAAACATTATCATAATAAGCTAGAGGGCATGCACATATAACATGGATAAAGAGTGTTAAAAATCTGATTCCTTTCTGCAAAGGTAGACTTTAAAAAAAAGGGAAAAAATTACTCTGAAAGAGCTTCAGTATTACATAAAAAAGATTATAGGTATCTGGAGGTGGAAATGGCTATGCAGAAATTTTTATTGATTTTTGTGTGCTTTCAGTTTGGCTAAAGTAAAAACAAAACAAAACAAAACTTTTGTTTGTTTATTTTTTTTAAGGGCATCCAAGATGGATCTCAAGTGTGCTCTGGAAGAATGTTCAATGGCACTGAATTTATTTCTAAACAATAAATTCTCTGAAGCCCTGGAATTACTTCGTCCATGGTGAGATCATGTTATTTGTTGGAGTTACTATAAATAGATAGTGTAAAGTATCTGGTAGTTGAAGATTAATTTAAGGCCTCTGAAGATTGTAGCTTTCATTTATTCCCTTCCTAAAGCATATCTCTGCATTATTAGATTTAAACAGTGCACATGTTTTTCGTTAAGACTACCACAAAAACTGTTAAAGAAGCACTTAATTATTACTTTGTTCTCATTGTAATCATATCATTCAAATTGTCATTCCTAGTTCAGAGAGGAAAAGCAAGGGGAACAAGACCTTATTCAATGTATCATTGATCACAAAACTGGTACAACAGAACTGTTTTTGACCAGGCAAGCAAAAGTAGAAGAAAATTATAGAGTACTCTTTTTTTAATGCTTTCTATATTAAATTTGAGTGACAGTAGCTGACTAATTCTGTCTGCTCCTCTGTTGCCTTTGCTCCGAGAAGCATGAAAACATAATAAAGTCTTAGTAAATATATGTAATTCTGAAGAGTGTGCTTCTGCTAATGTGCTTTCCTACTATCACAATAATTGAAAAGAACGAAACTGATAGACCTGGAAATAAATGATAGCAATGATTTGTCTGCCTGCTCTGTCAGGTGTTCTGACTTTCAAATGTTTCAAAGCAGTCATGATTACCATTTCACTGCAACAAAATGTACAGGGGGAAGATCCCTTAGGAGTAGTGCCGAAACCTATTCCACTGTAAGCTAATTCTGTCCCAGTGGAGTTGATAGTAACCATTGTAAATCATCTGTAAGGCCTTTTCCCCTATCTCCCATTCAGTGCAGGCACAGGTAACAACAAATGTTCAAAGATTATTTGGAGAAACATAGCTGAGCTGTTTTAAGAGACAATCTGGGTGACTGTTCTTTTAGACTGGGATCTGAAGCCCATTCACAGTTGCTTTCCTGTCTGCCCCATCAAAAACAATGCATGTTATGTTGAAGGATATTTCAGTAATGGAGTTCTGTAGCTTCTGTTTGTAGACCTGCATAAAGTTCTTGTTCTACAGGTTGGTGATAATAAGATGGGGTAAGAAAGATTGGTAGGTATTGTTAGGTAGGTAGTATGGATAAGTGAAAGAACACTTGTTAAACTGAATCTTGGAGAAATAATAACTATCAACGGTGTACTTTTGTGGCATGTACTGTAATAAGTATAGAGAAGGCATGGAGGGGATACCACCTTTTGAGGTGAGCTACATCCACATCCTAACTCTGTTCCCCAAGCATCGTTCAGTGTCTGCAAATGCAAACAAAATTATTTGAGCAGTGCTTTAGGAAGGTACAGCTGCAATGGTGTATCCTAAGACTTTATTTTTGGCTTGTATTACAAAATACAAAGTTCTGCATACAAGGAGGCTGCATGTATACACAAACATATATACATATACATACAAATTTGGGTGATAATTTCATTTGTGTTGTAAGACAAAAAAAGCCCCTGTTTTATGTTTCAGTATTTTTTGTACAGTTAAGTGTTTTAGTTGATGTATGCTATGAAGAAAAATATTATTTTGGAATTCCATGGTATTGGTATTTTCAGTCCATGGCAGCTAATGGACTTGGAGCCTACAGCACATTCAGTAATTTTTAGAGAAGTATTTGTCCTAGCAAGGAAACATAAAGCCTTATTGAAAAAGAAAAAGCTCAATCTTTTTATTGAAAAATTGCTTTTCAGTGTAAGTTAAACCTAAATCCTTAAGGATTCTAAAATTTTTAGGAAAAAGTTGATATGTTTAAGAATTAAACACTTAGCCCAAGAGTCTACTTCCCTTGTTGTGGTTAGTTTCCTCTCTTCAAAACTACTTTTTTTTATTTTGGGGTTCTTTGATTCAAAATGATGTCAAGAAACTGGAGAGGATCCATCAGAAAGCTACCAAGATGACTAGAAAACTGAAGCACGTGACCCAAAGATTGAGAGAGCTGGGCTTGTTTTGTTTTGACGTAGAGGAGGCTAAGGGATTCATGTAATAGTCTGGAGCTGTTGAAGGGAAGTTGCAAAGACAAAAACTCTTCTTCACTGTGGTGGATGGTAACAAAAGGCAATCTCCACAAGTTGTAGCCTAGAAGGGTCAGACTGGCCATTAGGAAAAAGTGTATAGGTGAGTAGCACAGCACCAGAAGGGTTGTACAGTTGTCATTTTTGAAAGCTTTGGGAACTTCATTAGGAAAAAAAACAGAGCTGGCCTGACCTGAATTTGACAGTAGTGCTACTTCAACTGGTGGATTTAAATAGATGGCCTCCAGTGGTCCCTTCCAAACAACATTTTTATGCTTCTGTGATTATGCTGTGAAAGCTAGGCAGGCGGAATGTAGCCTTTAATTGAATGACTGACTGAACATAAGCATATTGGCTTTCCGCGACACAAATTTATATGGATTTTTTTTGTATCTTTGGATTGACTGGTAACATTATAACTGTCTCCCTAACTCTTGTTTAAAGTGAAAGCAGCAGAAGGAATGTTTATGTMCGAGCTTAATTAACTAAATTAAACAGATATACCTATGCAATATAAATGGAATAGAATTAGGGACAACTGTTCATGTAACCCAGCTTGGATGTTTTCTGGCATTCACTGCAACAGCAGCCTGTGAAGGTGGACATGTAGCACCCTGTGGAAAGTGATACTTTGTAGGTTATGTTCAAGTCCATGGTTTTCTTGCTTTATTCTTCTGTCTTTTCACAAACAAAAGCAGATATCTCTGACAGCACTTAATTATCTCCTAATTTTAATTTTGTCTAAAAAGCACAAGACTTATGTGTTTGTCCTAGGTCTAAAGATAGTATGTACCATGCCCTTGGGTACAGCACTATTTTAGTTATGCAAGCTGCTATGACCTTTGAACAGCAGGATATACAAATGGGAATTTCTACAATGAAAGAAGCTTTACAAACCTGCCAAAGGTAAGCCTGGAACAATTTACATTTATAAGGTTTATATTCCATTACATAGGGTTCATTATTCCTTTTGTAAGATATCCCAGCTGTCTGTACAGTTTCAAAGCAGGCTATTGTCAATATGGTAGTGATTTAAATTTGAAACAGTGAAATACATCACATTATGCAATTGTTGTTGGTAAGTGTATGTTTATTAGTATTGCAGAAACAAAAGGCTCATCAGGTTTGGGTATTTATATCCTCTAAGGATAATTAAATAGCTAGCTGGCCACGTAGGCCATAAGCTGACACTTACTGTCACTGCATAAGGAAACTGCTTAAGCTATTTCAACATGCAACTTCTTGTTTTCCATGCAGATGAACAGTTTAAAAGCCCTATATTTTAAACTTTCTCTGTTATCATGAAAATATATATTTGTTTTTTTAGGTTGTTTTCAGGTATGGACCAAATAGTCTAATAGGAATAGGTTTGTACTGAGGTTACTCTTACAACTGAATCAGACTCTTTTTGTTGTTGTAAACGTAAAGGATTACTTCACAGCTAAAGGGCTACCATTCCCATCAAGAATGGGAGAAAAAAAAAAATGCCCCTGGGCATTTGCTATATTGTCTTTGCTGAACTTTAACAGAGACTATCATTCTGAAAAGCATAAAGGGAAAAGTGCTATTGTAAGGGAACAGACAGCTGTGGATAAAAGTAGTTACTAACGAAAACGCTTGAAATGTGTTTTTATTCTTACTTTTGCACTTTAACATGTTGGGTAAGTCTACTTAGCATTTGCTTTCCAATGAGTGCTCAGTTTTGCATATGCAAACAAGTGCCTCTTTTTTCAGGTGTGCCATCAGTTCAGAGCTTCATCTGAACTGTGTTGCTTGTTATGTCTGAAAAAGAGGGGCCTCTTTGTATCCTGCCTCTGTGAAAAAGAGGTGAATTTAGTTTCAATATGGCCTTCCATCTTTGCAGGATACAAACTTTCATTCATAAGTGGTCTGTTTTGCTCTGTCCCAAAACACATAAAAAGACCATTAAGATAAAGGCAATCAAACGCTCAAGAGTGAAGAAATGTCAGAACTACATTGCCTTAATCGGTCCCTGCTTTGTGTATGTGTTTTGTTAACCTGTGGTCTTTATTATGTCGTTGTCAGGGTTCTGCCTTTTTCAGAATACAGAACAGTGAAACAGATGATAAACAAATGCTCAATATTTTTAATGCATGACTTCCCAACTTCTAAATTGCATTTACTTTCTGACAGTAGAATTGCTTCTTTGGCTTCTGGATAAAGCTGAGATCTTTGTAAATAACAGTGAATTCATTTTTAGAGTACCTTACTGAAGTACAATAGCAATTTGAAAGATGGATAATTGAGATCTGTTGAAAGAAGAATGTGTGAGTACTTTAGGGATTTTGAAATTCCACATATGATATAAATACTTCAGCATTTATGGCATTTTATGGTTTTCATTTATGTTGAAACAAGCTCCTCTTTACTTTCATTGTAATTCTGAGTGCGAATTGATGAAAAGAAATGCAAAATTCATAAGTGCAATTCATAAAACCTTGAAGTCCAGTTAAAGTAACTTGTCCAACATCAGAGACCTCTGTGGCAGTTCTGTAAATGACATTAACTTGCCTTCACTCTGACTCTTTTATCAAAAGCATTGTTTTAAAAGCTGGAGGTCCTTTACAAAACACATTTTACCACATTATGTCAATTCATTCCTCAACAGTGGTCCTGCATGTATGCTTAAGACAGGAACTTGGTGGGTGGAAAGGAGGATGGTATGCTACTGTGTGCATAGACTAAATTAAATGCATATTTGGAAGTTGAATTAAGATAGGATAGGTTTCTGAGCCTAGATTTTTTTTTGCCTGTGGTGATGATTAGATTACTCAAAGAAATGTAGCTATTGGTAAATCATCACTTGTCTGAGCATGTTTATAAATTGTGGTTGCAAATGGTGAAGAAATACAATATGTTCAATTAAGTTCAAGTTTCTGTTGAAATTTTGCTTATCCTGCGTGGTTTTCTTTTCTTCCATATATGACTGATGTAGATTCAGGAAAAGAAGCACAGTGGTAGAATCCTTGTCCAATCTAGTTTCTAAACAGCCAGTGGATCAGTTAAGCGAAGGTAAGTGGATTATAATACCATTTCCGCTGCCCCCCCCCCCAAAAAAAACAACCAGAAAACAAAAATCCTCAAAAACACCAACCCAACATCTACTAGTATATTCAACTGTGTAATTTTACTAGTTGTCTTGCAATAAAATAAATTCTGTGTGTTCCTTCTTCTCTTCAAATATTGTGAGTTCTTCTGAAATCCTTGTTAGTGCAGACGAATCACCTTTATGTGGCTTTTAATGAAAAATTTCTCAAAATGGGGGTTTAGGCTAATTTATCAGGCTCTGGGCATGCATAAATTATGAAAGGAATGCCTTTGATAACAAATTGTAGGACTGAAGAGAGGTCTTTCTTTTCTTTCTTTTCTTTCTTTCTTTCTTTTTTTCTGATTCAGGCAGAATTAAGTATGCATTTTTTCTATCCTGTCACAAAAAAACCTCTTTAATCCCAGACGCATCAAACTCATTGTGTCTGTTCTATACAGAAATGAATGTGGCTGATCTTGCAACATGTATGCAGTGTAACTTTGCAAGTCACCTGTGTTAAGTCAGATGTACTGAGTGCTGCATGAGAACAGAAAGTCTGCCCAGGGCCTCCAGATTGTTTAGCATGACCCTAGGAAATGGCATTTACAGTGTCTTACTGGACTTAGGAAAAACCAGAGCCGCATTTAGAGTGTTACTGTTCATCTGTAAAAGCTTTTGAAGACAAAGGAGGAGTGTCTGTAGAGCTAGCTGCTGTAGGTTGACGCTTAAACATAATGTTGATGGAGAGTACAAGAGAACATCTGCCAGAAAGACAAATAGTTTTTCAAAGCTCTTGCCCTAGACTGAAGTTAGCTTGGGCAAGATCAAGGTTTTTGTCTGAGGAAAGGTGAAATAGGAGACTATTTTTAACTAATTTCTCAATTACTTCCTTTGTGATTTGTATGTTATGGCTTTATTCAGCAGTAATCAAAACGTCAACAGCAGAATCCTAGTTTTTTCTTGGCAGCGTTTTATTTGTTTCACCTACTCCAAGAAGAGACTATTGACTAATAGACTTTGCTGACAGTAAATAACTTTTCTTTCTTTTATAGAGGAAATGCATGCTGAAGTCTGTTATGCTGAATGCTTACTACAGAAAGCAGCTCTCACCTTTGTACAGGTAAAGTAAATTTTTGTTTATATCTCTGTGTAACAGTTTAAAGGAAAGATGTTAATAGTTCTACAAGACTGTCATTCAGACAGTAGATTTGATATTAAAAAAAAAAMCAGAACACTTCCTCTGTAGTGGTTAATGTTATTTCAGGGCAATGTTTGAAAGTATGATATATGTTATGCCACCCAGAAAAGTTCTCAGTTTTTTTTGCTTATTTGAATAACTGAAGACCTTACTGATACCCAGGGACCAAAAATCTAAGAGGTATTGCACCGTCTCATACGGACAGTCTGTATAGGTTACCTGTGTCACACCTGAAACTGCCCAGCGCTTGTTTAAAAAGATGTTAAAGTACTGAGAAAAGTCTTATCTGAAAGTACATAYCTGTTTATGGACAAAAGGGATAGAATATTTTCCAACCAACAAAACTGCAATTGATGCCCATTTCTCTTTAATTTAATGTCACTGTCCATGAACTTTTGAAATGGTGTCAGGAACAGTATAATAACAAATGGTTGTAAACCAAGCATGCCTTAGATTTTTCTGAAATAATCATTCAGTTCATAGAAAGGTCTGCTGTTTGATACTGTTTTGTTCTTCTTGTTTAGTATGTGATTCAGTAACACTAGAGCTACGGGGTTTTCAAATTCAGTCTGAAAAGAGGAATTGTTAGTCTCCTCATACTTTTGTTTGTATATGTAAGTGCTTTATGAACGTTTAAAGAATTTACTTTAGAAAATCCTTTAGAGATAGCCAGTATGAGGAAGAAGTGAGGTAAAGAGATACTAAGGTCAGAAAGGTTAATTTGGCAAAGCTTTATAATCCACTTAATATGATACTTCTAGGAGGAGTGTCAGGAAACATTAGTAGTGGAATGCCAGTCCTTCCTGTAGCTGACTTCATCTCATTTCTTAATCAAACAGAAGCAACCCCCACTTTTTGTGTGTGTGTGTGTTTTAAGCATTAAGAGAGTTTTTAGAGACATATCAGTTAACTCAATTTTAAGACTATATAAAATAGAATACCCTTGGGGAAGGGGATACTTTCTTTACAGCAGCACCTTGATGTTCATCGTTTTGGAGGTCCACTGCTGTTGGTTCAGAGGTTCTTGCTCTGCTGATTGCTGTCATACCCCATTTTTTTAATCTCTGATAGACCTTGGTTCATCTGAGGATGATAATGATGGTAATGAAATGTAACCGTTCAGAAGGTTGCACTTGTACTAAAACATTTACAATGGTTGTTCAGTCTTACAGGCAAAACAGTTGAGGCCTTTCAGAATGGTGATCCTTTCATGGAAACCAGCTTTTCCTTCAGTTGATGATTCCAATGCTCTTGTTCTTGCTTTTTCATCTTTTATGTCATATGTGCTGTCCCTGAATATTTAAATATTGTACATTTTTGAAATGCCAGCACACATTCCCCTTCTGTTAATTCTCATGGAAAAAATTCTGTCCTATCTGTTGAATAATATATTAATCATCATGCTTTTCAGGAACGCATTTTTGATGGCTGGTGGATTTTGGCTTATGTTTCCTAGAGGTTAAGAATCATATATATATATTGGGAAGTATGTATGTGTTGGGTTGTGAATTTGCTGTTGATCATCAATGGTAATTCATCTGCTTAGGGGTTAGTTTGGGCTGCCTTCTGCGAGGTTCTGGGATCACTTGCATGTTTCAGAATTGGCATTTCAAAACTTTTCTTAAATGTTCTTACAGCACCATCTGGTGGAGAGCTTTCCTGTTTCATTTATAAGCATTAGAAGTTCTGTTGAAAGTAATTTTTTTACTTTTTCCACCTCCTTTTAAGTTTTAAAACTTGTCACGTGACAGAAAAATGTTTCCCTGACAACTTAATACATGTGGTAGCATCATCTGTAAAGCTAAAGTTAATAACTGAAAAATATCTTTAATTAAAATTTCCAATGACTGTTTAGTTGTAAAATGACTTAAAATGTAGCTGAAAGATTTTTAAGTTCATTTTGCACAATTAAACTTTTTTTTTCTTCCAGGATGAAAATATGATCAACTTTATCAAAGGTGGCCTCAAAATTAGGACAAGTTACCAAATATACAAGTAAGTCATTAGAAAGCACTTAGATTCAATGTTGGTATAAACACGTGCAGTTATATTAATGTCTGCAAAAAAAGTCATAACAAACGTAATGATTATACTTCATATGATTTCTAAGTTGTATTTTCCACTTTTTTTTTTTCTGCATCTAAAGAGAATGTCATCAGGTGCTACAGATGACTCAGGGGAACAAAAGCAAAATTGAAACATATCACCAATTTGAAGGAGGAGTAAAACTTGGAATAGGAGCATTCAATTTGGTATGACTTTGTTTTTCACACTTCAGAAAGGCCTTTGGGGTAATTCAGAGCTTACACAGTTCTGTATAAGATTCTTTCTTGCAGATATCCTCTTAAAATGAAATGGTTGCAGAACAGAGATGTGGTTATGTAGGCTTTGTCGTATGAAAATAGTACTGGCTTTTTGCATGCMTGCACACTAGAGTTTTTTTTAATAACTTATTTAAAAGTTTATTTAATTTTTAATCGACTAATTAATATATTTCTTAAAAGGAAAAAAAAACCTGCATTGACTTACTTGTGTGTAGCACAAGTTCTTTTGCTTCAGCAGCTTGCTGTAGATAGGCACTGTGAATTAGTGCAGAAATGCAAAACAAGTAGTAGTTTACTGAGTTTGTACAAAAGACAATTGGGTGCATCCCTTAGCATTTTTCTTTACAATTGGCTATCATTGCCATTTGACCTCTACTGTGACAACAATAAGAGTTAATTTCTGCTGSTATCTTAATTTTCAGTATCATTCAAGACAGAAACTGGCCAATTCTGCGCATGGTCAGAAGAACTCAGATCTGTCTGCACCTGTCAGTCTTAAAACCCAACACAGGTAGACGTCTGTGTTCACAAGTGCTCTGACCACTCCTATTCTTTGTGAAGTCTCTTCAGCAGGAAACTTAAAGGAAACAATATGTTCTGGGCAAAGTATAGTAAAGTGAATGAAGCTTTCAAAACCTGACCTCCTTGTAATGTGCTTGTTGAAAAGATAGTTGTGATCTTTATGAATTCTTGTCAGTTGTGTACAATGTGGAGAATGCAACTACAAGGGAACAGAAAGTGCATGTAATAGAGGGCTGAAGGATGATGAACATAGCTAAAACCTCTGAACAGTATGTTTGCTGGTCTGCTAATCCTTTGCTTCCAAAGTAGGAACAAATAAAGTTTTTCTGAGGTAGCACTGAGTCATCTGATTGAGAGTAGTTAAAGGAAGATGACAACTGTAGATTGTAAGTACTACCAAGATAAATAATACTTTCTTCTCATCCCAAGTAAACCACAATTTTCAAACAGTTCTGATCAGCTGAAGACAAAAATAATTATCCGAAGAAGCACAGTCAGACTTCCTGTCTAGCTGTTTCCACTGCTGGATGGACAAGAGTCCAAATTTTCCTGAAGTTGTAAATTGATTGCATATTGTTAATCACACAGGTCTACTTTCAATTTCTTTTAAACTCTGTGTTTTACTCTTTCACTACAGTGTAATGGCATTTAATATATTAACTAGAATTTTTGGTTGAAGTTTACAGCAGTTTTAGAATTCTTTGAATGTGTGTATGGCTTTATATATCTTATATATCTTTGAAATGTATTGCAGATGCTGTCACTTTTACCAGGAAGGATTCTCCGACTTCTAGAATTTATTGGATTTTCTGGCAATAGGGTATTGAATCTGATATTTGTTTTCAAATTAGTGCTTTCTCTGGTAAAGAGTGGATAGGCTTAACATCATAGATTTCACAGTAAAATATAATGATTTACATTTTGATATTTTTAGTGTTGTTAGAAAGGCAACTAATGGGCTAGATTGTGCAGGCATAAAAGTACATATGTTGATATCCTAATCTTGAACAACCATGGCCCTTTGGAGATGGTTTTCGAGGTGCAGTTTCCTCTCCTCTTCCTGGCTCTTAAGGAGAGGAGATGTATATACATTTTTTTAGTCTATACAGCAATAAATTAATGTGTTCCTTATACCAGCAACTGAAGGGGGAGTCTCACTTTTATGTTTCTTCCACTCTCCCAGTCCATCTCTTTGGAATAAGGAACTTTTGAATGTAGCATGTAGCTGGGGAATCCTACTATATCTTGTCCTCATGGATGTGGAAAGTATTTGTAATCATAACCTAGCCTTTTATCTTTTTAAGTGTTTTAGATCTCTTTAAAACTCCTTTCACCACCTGTAAGAAAGGAAAAAAAATAAAATACAGAATTAGATATAACTAAAATTCAGGTTATTCATGAGCCAAAGAGGAGTCACTCTCTGATCTTGCTGCTGTTAACTTGTCCATAAGTATACTTTGCTTATGTGAAATTAGATTTCAGTAGAGATCTGGTCATTTTATTTCTTCCCATGAAAGATGTAGCTGATGCTGAAGCTCTTTCATAAGAATTTTTGGCCTGATTAAAAAGACAATAGAAGGTGAAAGGAAAGCTGAACTTCTTTGATGCAGTATCACCACATTTTTGTACGTTACCTAAGTTCTTCTGTAACTCAGCAAGCTGCTGTACAATAAAACTCTTACTAGGCTAATATTTGTTCTGAAACAAAACTGTTTAAATCTGTTAAGTTTCTGAAGAGTCACTGATCTTGAGCAGGAAAGCTCTGAGCTCATCTCAACAATCCCAAGAACAGTCAAGCTGTCATGTAACGGGTGTAAACTGGAAGGGATGTGAAGAGGTTTCATACATATAAGCTGAATAGGTCTCTGAGTTTAATTGCTTTTTTCAGTACACACAAATTTTGCTGAGCTTCTAGAACTGGTATCTAGAAGTTGGTGCATTAGTAGAGCTAATGTTTTGATCAGAACATGAAAATAATAACTGACTTGAATGATAGAAGAAAACTGAGGATAACCAGGGGTTTATGCATGAGTTTGTGAAGGAAGACTTTTGCTTAGAAGCAGCACTGAAACAGTTGAGAGAGGTTCCTACTGAACATAGATAGTTCTAAGAGGCTCGTAGCCAGAAGATGGTGGGAGAAGGATGTAGACCCATGCGTATGTAATTTTATTCAGTATTGACTTAACCTACTTCTGCTCAGTGCTATCAGCTGTGCCAGAACTGTTTGGTGGAACTCAGATAGGTTATAAATTAGGGAATATGTGTATTTAAAGGAAAAACTGGATGGCAGGGAGCTAGACTCTATTAAGAGTAACTCTCTATAATGATAGCTAAATCTGCATGCATTTGTGATTTTTTTTTAGGAGCTGGGCCTCCATCAGCTACGGGAAGGTGCATCTGGCAGCAGTTTGAGGGCCATTTTGTGTACTTTCACCTTGTTGGTTTATCATACTTATGTCTCCTTAATCCTTGGTAAGACCCAGAGTGCAGCTGCTCAATTGTGCTATATATTATGACAGATCTTGTGAATTTGAACTGAATTTTAAAAACTGTGGTTGTTAGCTTTGTAATAGATTGCTGTATGCTTAATTATGATCTAAAACTCATATTTATGACTGACAAAGCTATGTCTGCAGAAATGCTCCGGTAGATATCATTATACTGACTTCTTGTTCCATTTGAAGGGCTGTCTTAATGTGCAGCAGCAAAATACCAAAAAACACCTTTTAAGTTCAGACAAGTCCTTATTATAAATTAATGTTGGTTATAGCAAAATCTAACTCTAGAAACATGTATACTCCCAAATAATTTATTTACTTACTTTCTTCCTCTAGAACATACACAGATATAAAAACATGTGCAATCTTTTGCCTCTTTTATAAGCAATCTTGTAAATTCAAGAGAAAATAGGTGGTGCCGAGAAGTAGACGTTCGATGAGCTGTACCTGTAAAATAGACTAGGGAAAGTTTGCTGGGGCATACTAGCCAACTAACAGTCCAAAACCAGAGACATATTTCCCATGTGGAACTTCAAACACAGAGAGAATTAATTAGTGGGCCTACAAGTCACTATTAGCTCTGTATTGGTCCCTGGCATGTATGTTTGGGTTCTTTAGTTTGGGAGGATTTCAGTCCTTGTCCCCTCATCAGGAAGTTAAGAAAAACACGATTTCTTTCAGTCTCACCTGTTTGTCATTACTGGACTCAAAATTAGGAATGGAGGCAGCTGAAGACTTCATAACTTGTTAAGGAGATAAAAGGGATTTAAAAAWATATATATATATAAATGGGAATTTAATTTAAATAATATCCATATATTCTGTTGTGCTTCTGCTTGCAGACATTTACTATCTTAAAAGCTGTAAGTTCTTCCAGGACAAGAATTTGTATTTATAGAAACTTAGTATGATTAAATAATAATTTTACTTTTGTATAAAAGCGGTCATCCATTAAACAATTTAACCGCTAATGTGATTTAGAAACTTTTTTTTGTCTAGTAGCCTCAGATTGTTTTGTTGTGGTTTCTAGGTACAGGGGAAGCCAACCTTCATGAAGCAGATAGTCTCCTCGAACCCTACCTCCAGAAGTTTCCAAACGTGTGTACTCTCAGTATATTTTATAGCATTAATTTATTTCCCTAAGCTTAAAGTAGTAACTGTGTATTTGTTTTTCTGCTCTCCTTTCAAGGGTTCCATTATATTATTTTATGCTGCTAGAATAGATATACTGAAAGGAAATTTTGAAAAGGTAATTCAGTTTATTCTTCTTACTGTTTTGATCTTTTCAGTGTTCAACTTCGGGAGAAAATTTTATTTGCCTAATTCATCCTAGTAACTCATTTTAGTTGGACTGATAATTATCATCATCTCTCAGTTCAGGTTTGGTGCCATTATTGACTCTGTAAGAGAGACTGAGGGGGAAGATTACATCGTCTTACTAGTTAGCAGTTCTCCAGCACTGTACTTTGGGTGCTGAGAAGGAATTTGCTCTGTAATTAGACATGGCTTTCATGTTGATCTGTAATTGTGTCATTTTTCATTTTTCTTGCTTAATTTAATCCTAGGCTCAGATAACATTCCAAGAATGCATAGCAGCCCAGCAAGAGTGGAAGCAGATTCACCATCTCTGTTACTGGGAGCTGATGTGGTGCTACACGTTCCAGCAGAACTGGCTTCAGGCATATCGGTATGCAGACCTGCTCAGCAAAGAGAGCAGGTGGTCTAAGGTAAATGGGGAGGAGGACATGATTATGATATACATAGTAGCCTCTTCACAGTTAAATTTGCATACTAGTTTCCATAATAAGTGGAGATTTGGCTTTCTTCTAAAACCTGTAAGCATGCACCAAAATGGGAGGTTTAACTGTGTTAAGGAAGTTGTACCAGAACCACTAATACCTATGCTTCAGTCTTACTTAAAACTGAGATGCCCACCAAAGACCAATAAAAGAAACGGAGAGGAAAACTATTCACTTACCTCTGTAACAAAGTTCTAATATTCCTTAATAAAACTTGGCTAAAGAAACTCCGGTTGTTAGTTAATTATAAACAGTCAGTATCAGGACTAGTCAGCAGGTGTTTTGCGACATGAAACAGAAAGGTTGCTAGAGACATAATCTCATGAGAAAAGCAGAATAACTTACCTTTTTCTTGTAAAAATGCATTTCAAAATATGAACTAAGCATGATATGCAAATAATTTTTGGATATGTATTTTTTGTCTATTCTTTCTAGATAACTGTCTTATACTTAGTGGAGAGGAGATACATCCCATTCTTGACAAAAGAGGAAGAGAATAGTATTATTCAGTGTGAAGTGCAAATGTCTTGAATAGAATTATGGATATTTCTTTGTTTCTCTGCAAAGCCCAGTTACGGCACTTTCCTTGTGTCAGTACTCAGATATTTTTGCTGTGTTTGGAGACATACCTGAAAAAGCAGAACAAATCAGATAATAATATTCATGGACTTTTGAGTAGTTATCTCTGTAACTTAACCTCACCTCTTTGTCATAGCAGTTTGCATAATAAATTGTTCTGTTCTTTGCATGAAAAACCTGTAACATTCTGACTAACTTCATTACAATATTAATAAATATGTCGAAAATAAAATTATTTATGGTATAAATTATGTGACAAAGGAAATGCATGGCTAAACTTTGGTAGATCCACCTGCCTGAGAATTATTGGAAATGGTTCACTGCAACAGTGGGTAAGAGCTTTAGATCGTTAATGTTTTAACTGAACACAGCAAATTAGATATAGTAATATGAAGCTTTTTCTTTTTGAAATAGGCAATATATGTATTCCAGAAAGCAGCAATTTTGTGTATGCTTCCAGAGGATGATGTGAAAAGAACTGGTGAGGACACTGTGTCTTTGTTCAGGTAAGCTTTTATAGAGTTACTAGACGTGTACTTCTTTACCCATATAAATGTTTTTTGACTTACATATCTTTCTTGGGTCACCTTCTGCCTACTTGTAACTGGCAGCTTTTCAGCTTTTCTCTTTAAGTATTCCGCTGCTAAAAAAATAAAACGCTGCTTTTATTAGGAAGCACTCATTTTGTTACTGCAGACTGAGTGGTGTAAAACAACTTATCTTGTATCATGTATCTTATTAAAAGAAATGAAGTTAAAGATAATATAAAGCAACCTCTGTTTTCCTTTCCCCTCTTTGTAGACAAGTGGATGGTCTAAAACAGAGAATTGCAGGAAAATCAATCCCGACTGAGAAGTTTGCAGTAAGGAAAGCTCGACGCTATGCAAGCTCTCAACCAGTGAAGCTGATATTGCCTGCCTTGGTATTTACACTTGCTTTTTTGTGGTACTTTTTGAATGAAAAAATAAGTATAGTTTATTGCACAGGAAAAGAATAATATTATTAGGCTGTATCTATCCACCTTCTTTAAAGAATTTTTGGCATTTGTGAGAACAGGATTGCCTTGGGTTTTTTGTGACATGTTCTAGGGGCTGGGGCATACTAGCCCACTAGCAGCCCAAAATGACAGTCAGGTTTTCCTCATGGAAGTTGAAACATGTAGAGAATGAATAGCTCTTGCCACCTGGGGCTGAAAGGCATCTTCAGTTTTGCACTGGTCTTTAGCATACATGTTTATGCTCTTTGGGAGGATTTCAGTCCTTGTTCCCCGGACACATCAGGAAATTAAGGAGAATTCATTTCTTTTGGTATTGTCATTTTTTTCAGGTGAAATTTGAGTGGCGTGTGCGTGCATATGTGTTTTTTTGAGTGTAAGTAATATATGCAGTAATTAATGATATATTACACATGCTATTCTGATTTCACATGCTTCTAATTTCAGAAAGCACTAGCAGTGCACTGCCTGTTTATTTGTGCGCTTTGTATAGGTTTATGCTTGAATTTTTGTGTATAAATAATTAAGCAACAATGGGAGATGAAAAGCATGTAATTTGAGAAGGGTTTTCTTATGTTAGAGTTCATTGATATAGAAAGAGAGACCCAGTGCAGATTCATCCAGCAATTTTAAAATTCAGTGGTTTTGTACTTAATTTTGTGTATTCTCAAAAGAACTATTTATAAGGACCTAAGCAATACGGTTGTCTAGAGCTTGTACAGCACAGTGCTATTCAGTTGTGAGAAAATATTTTTAGCCTTGCTGTCCAATTTAATATCTTTTTAACATAACAGTTTTTTCCATGTACTGTTTGGTGTTAATGCAATAAACTTGTGAAGGACTACAGGATCAAAATGAGTCCAGAATAATATAGTTAATATTGTTAATAACACTTTATTTCAGACTTCGAGACCCAGATTTTTTTCTCCTTCTGAATAACTACTTAGCTACAGCACAAATTCAGGCAGAAACATTTCAACAGTGTATTGTATCTGCTTCTAAGTGACTTACACTTAATATTTTGTATGTGTAATTGCAATTCAGATATCGTAAATTAAATGATACTTCTGTGTTTGCGATCACTGAATAAAGATCTTAGATTCTTGTTGGTTAGAATTTAACTTTGTATGTGCACTCACTCTGTTTACTTAATGTGCTATAATATGATAATATTTAGTTCTTCTAAAAAACATATTGCCTGTGATTATTTTGAAGCATCTAGGAGGCTTTTTTGCCGTGATTTGCCTTGATTGTTTTTAATAAGATTTTGTAGGAATCTCTTGGAAGTGTGTGTGTATGTGTATACTGGAACTATATTTTCATCCAAAAAACAGTTCTATCTACTTCCACTGTTGCTCTATGTAAAAGGTAAAAGCCTATAGATTATAGCATGGATATGTGTACACACACACACACACACACGGGTGTGTGTGTGTATGTGTGTAATCTCATATGCAGCATAAAGAAGGTAACTACTTTCAGCTACATTTTTAGCTCATTTGGCAGAGGTCTCAAATAGAATCAAAAACGTCCAGTTTTGTTGATGTGTAATACGGATGTCAGTATACATATGGTAAAATCTGTTCAGTTTTTTTTTTTTTTTTTAAGATCTGTGAAAATACGCAATAGAATCTATTAAGAAGAGTATCCTGAAGGTGTCAAATATTCAAAACTTAGAACCCCAAGTTAATTTTGCCCACATACTTGCAACGTTATTTTGCCTGCCCTATGCATAGATATTCTGATACAACTATATATGATTAAAAACACAATCTGTCAGTTACATGCAAGTTTATTAAGACAAATGTGAATGTCCTATATATGTTGTGGAGGGTCATTTAAATCACACAAATGCTTTTATTCTTGAGCTTCTTTACTTTGAGTGTTTGGTTTTGAAACTTTTTTATATTCTTTAATATAAATTTCTGTATGCAGTATTTTATGTACTCAATGTTCTGTAACAGCCTTCCAAGTGTTACTCTTTAGGTAAGTATTTGTGCGATTTCATGGGTTTGTCTTGTTTGTTTTTGTCAGGAAATGATGTATGTCTGGAATGGCTTTGCAATTGTGGGCAAAAGAGCAGACCTCACTGAAAATTTGTTGGTAACAATTGAAAAAGAAGAAACTGCTCTACAAAATGAAACTAGTAAGTGGTCAATTAAGATAGAATTAACTAGTTAGTCAGAAATGCTGATGGGACATTTTTCTTTTTCTCCACCTTAACGTTCTATGAGGTTAAATGCTGGCTCACCTCAGCCAACGTGCTATTCATTCGAAGTATGGAAATTTTGGAGCCACATGAAATTTTGTGGTTCTTTTTAAATATGTCCTTGAAATCTTTGAAGCATAGATATTCAAGATATTTTTTACAGAGTCCGTCCATAAGTTAATAGAGCTTAGGTTCTAAGCAGAAAGAGAAGAAAGAATAAAATGGATGTACTGCAGAAGAGGAKAGCTTTACTCACTGTTCCTTAAATCAAGTTTTCTCAGGTGGGTGCTGCTGTCTATCACTTGAACTTCTGAACAGACTTCTCTTTTGAGTTCGTCTTCTAAAATGAATAAATATTACCTTTTTACACAAAATTGTTTTTGTAGTAATCCAAGAAAGAAACAGTCTCAACTGTACCCAGATTCTAATCACATTTTCACATTTATCAACAATTTGTCAAAGAATTAATTTCCCCCATTATTGAAGTATCTAGTTATCTAGTGTGTCTGTAGGTGTAAGTACATTGTTTTGGAAGTATGAAATATGGTATTTATTTATCCTGTGTACATTGATAATGACTATATTCATGACTGTGTATCAGAACCCCTTCAACTTTCCAGGGTCTTTAATTTGTTACTACTAAATAAAAAAAGGTTTAGAATTGTGCCGAAATGTAACTTTCCCTAAAGTATAGACCTCCAGTGAGGCCAAAGCTGTTGGAAACTGAAGTTCCAATTGTAGAAGCTACGGTGAAGTACTATGAAAAGTCCTCTGAGCTCAGTGCTGCAGAGAAGGAACAGGGTGAGGTGTTAATATAAAGCAGGAAATGGAAGCAGTGGAGAATCCTCGATAGTAAATGAAACAAAAGAGATAAGCACACAGCAAAAGTAGGAACTAAATGATAATAGCAACAGTAAAAATTTTAACACTTTTAATGATATTGTATTCCAAATAAATAGGAGAAAAGAGAGGCACCCTAATACTTGTCTTAAAGTTAATCACAAAATCATATAGAACATACTGCTATTGTCTCATACCTAAATATTTAACTTTTAAACAAAGCAAACCTGACAACTGGATCTGAATAAATACATGTTATCTTTTTTTCTTGGAAGCTAAGTTAACTCCTTGTCCTCACACCATTGTATTCATTTTGCAGTCAAATTGAGGCATCCTGTAGGCCTGATCACTTGATCATCCCCTCAGGGGGTCTTATGGAGATGGTGTGATACTTTTATGGCCTTCTGTGTCCACATATTCCTTAACTGGATATCTGAACATGGGAAGAACTTCAGCAAGTGTCTCAATGTAGGCAGACACAGCATTAGTTTCCTTTTGTAACATCAGCTGTATTAAACAAAATAATACTAATGCAATAGTGCCTGTATTTTTTTTTTTTTAACTTTACACCTTCACATAACTTCCTAATTTGGGATAGTACTTCCAGCCCTTGAAGGTAATATGGCAAATGTAGAAAGTAGTCAGCTTTAAAGCATTTAGGTTAGGATTATCAATTTCACTTACAATGTTGTATCCCATCCATACTTTTATTTAGAACTTAAACTATTCTTAGGTGGATTAAGAATGTACACTGTATTTTGGATATAAAGTGATCTTGTCAAAGTTGGTCTTAGATTCTTTTTAAAGCCTCACATCTTAGGAGTGTTATAATTTCATCTGCCTATGTAAATTTATGTTTAAAATCATGTCTTTGCCTTGAGGTGTTTGCTCCCTATTTTGAACCAAACTTATATTCTGTAATTTGTCTTGACCTGTGCCTCTGTATCATTTTTTTTTTCTCTCAAGAAAGCTTTTCATCATGTTTACTAGGCTTTTTGTGTTGCCAAAAATTGGGTCTTATCTATGGAACTTAATGGAAAACATAGACAAACCTAAGCCGTTTTATAGATCAGATAGTGTTAAACAATGTAATAATCAGTAAAAGTACATCTGGTTATGACTTCTAAATAAACTGAGGTGAAGGATAAAAAGTTACAGAAGCACATACAGGATATTCATGGTGGTAAAGTCTGGACAGTGTAATAAGCTAAGTGAGAGTAAGTTGGAAGGCCAAGACTGAATTGGTTCCCATATTAATCTTTCATGCTCTTCTCCAAACTTCTGCAAAATTGATATTGCACCTCTTAAATCTGAATATCTTTCCTTAGTTGTTGTGACTTTAAACCCGAAATGTAGCAATATTTGAGACATCTGCAAATAAAGTAATGTTGCCATGACTTCTGTGCAGAGGACTTCTAAGAGGTTCTGGCAGAAGTTCTTGTGAATCCAGTGCTGTATTATGCAGAGGCTGGTGTTGTAAGTGCTAATCGGTTAGAACAGGATGAAATAAACTTCCTGTCAAATTCCTAAACTGAAGTGTACAAGGTGTCAAAATTAAAAAAACCCTACAGAGTAAAGCAAAAGTCACACTAGCATAGAAATGGAAGTATGGTAGATGATTGGAGAGAATTTAGAGAGTATTTATCTCTAAGAAACATACAAACTCCCACCAAAGTAGAAAACGTAACTTAATGGTGCTTTAGGACCCACACCTCTAGTTCCCCAGTCCAAAGGCAGAGACTGGAGGAGAAGGTTAAAGAACTTGTTTGTTGCTTTAGAATAGTATTGTTTGGAATCACTAGATTGAGTGATTCTTAAACAATGGAATAGTAGGCAGACATGAGTGAGGGTCCTTTTTATGTATATACCTGAAGTGAATAGATCAGGAAGGATAAGGCTGCCACCAGACAATGAGAGAAATTTCTGTGTGGTAAAATGTGCTTGATTACACTATCCAAATGAACAACTCGAGGCTTCTCCTGTGCCAGAAGTCTGAAGGAAACAGGCTCCATATCTTAATACTAAATTTGAGAAGTTCAGTGTKTATTTTGAGTTGCAGTCACATTGCATATGAAGATAAATTGTTTATGTAGCATTCAGCTAGGGTGGCTTAATTTTTGTAAAATCATATGTTCACAAGTGAAAATGAGTATCTGCAAAATGAGTACTATCAGTATCTGAATTTCATTGTGCTCAGACTAAATAATTATGGCCTTGGGCTGTAGAATAAAATGTTCTAATCTGCACTTGGAAGTCTATTGTTCACAGAAGCTAGTGTTGAATAATTTACTGGTCTTCCAAACAGTACTCCTTCTTAAAGCAGCGTGTATTTCTTATGAAAATATGTATTTTACAAATAAGATGTAATCCTGAAACGTACTTGCTGTTTACACTTTCAAGATCCTATGTAATAATAGCAGCAGTGAAATGTAATTCAGTTGTGAACTTTGCATCTGTGAGCCTGATATATATTTTTTTAAGGGTATGGACTCAGACAAGATAAAGATTATGATTACCGGAATTGCTGCAGAATTGAGACCCAAAGAAGGTGATTAAAGCTATTAGCAGAATGTGACAAGGATACATATTATTTTAAGAGACAGCTGTCAGTACTAGATAGCTTTAAAGGACTTTTTAGGTGCTGTAAAAACATGTTAATTATACATAAAGGTCATTTAAGGACTGAGACTTCTTAAAAGAGAGCTGTTGATAGTGCATTGGCCTCAAGTGAACAGGCACAGCAAGGAATCTGTCAAGGATTGTAACTGGTTGTATGCTCTGACTTTGCTGAAAATAGAGATGGTAGAAGGAACAGATGAAAGATCTCAGAAATTACTTTTTCCTCAGGATTTCTGGAAATGTTATTTTCCATAGTTGTTGCTGTTTTATCTCCAAAATATAAAAAGGAATTTGTAACTTTAAGAAAAATCTCATTTCTGTGGTGATCTTGCATGTTTTATTATATTCATAATGATATTTTCTTTGGTACAGAGGACTGCAAGAAGATGCTCTTCAACATTTATTAAAACGTTGTCTTTATTAAATTGTACTGTCCACTTGCTGTCCTGGTTACAGAATTTTGGCTTAACAGCTCTTTTTCCTGTGGGAAGTACCAGGAGATAATACTTGAAGAAGGTGGTAAAGACTGGCAAGTCTTTACTGGCATCAGTGCCTGCCCCCAGTAATTTCAGGGAATGAGTTCTATAGGAGACAGTCACATGAATCTATTACCTTATTCTAGCAAAGTGTTTTAGAGGAATGCAAAATATTTACCCATTATTGTCATTCTATCTGACGTTAAAAGCACAGCTTGAGACTTGCTATCTATCAAAACTTCTCCAGGTTTACATGCAGGCAGAAATCAGCCTGAATTTAGTGGCGAAGTACTTCACTGAATCCTAAGATGCTTTAATCTTGCTTGTTTTGGAACTGTTTATGTAGGAATTTTGGCAGACTATTTGAAAAAATGAACGTGACCTTAGAGGACTGGTAATTAGTTGTAAACAAGATGATCTGATGGGAGGATGTTTTGCTTCCTGAATTGTTAATGTATGTGCAGCCATCTGTCTTTCCATATGTGTTTTCTTTCCTTTATGGCAGCCAGCAAATGTTATAAACCAAGGCAACAAGAAAGGACCGCACTTGTTATATTTCTGGACCACTTAACAAAATCCCCTTCAACTGATGCTTTTAATTCTATTGGACATACATCTTTCTTAATTTTTCCTAACATTATACCACTGCTAGTGAAGCTTCTTAATTGATAGAGATGATGGGAATACTAAAAAACACAGTTTCTTGCATTTTTACTGCTGTACAATGCTTTCTAAAAGTTTTACATGACAGAATCCCTGTGTATTCTCATGCTCTTAACACTGCTGGTGCTACTGGAGGTCTGCTAGTACTTTGGAACAGTGGATGCTTTTAAGAGAATGTAGTGTGAAGGAGGTTTTGTCTTTAGGCTTTGCCTACTGTTTTAAGTGTTACAGGTACGTGATGCAAGGTTATGCCTACTTTGCACTGACTTCCTGGTATAAAAGATGGGACTGAGTGTTTATATTTCTTCTTAATAATTGGCCTGCATCTATAAAGAGAAAGAGTGATGTTGTGCAAATATCTTCTTTTGTATTTAAAATTTTGCCTGTGGGTTATATATGTTTTAAACTGTAAAATTTTGACCCCTGAGCCTGAATATTCCCTACTGAAAATCTCTCGTTTTCCTTTTCATTAAGGTGTCTTTAAATTGTACGGTGTATTTTGCTTTTACTCTTAGATCACAGTGAATATTATATGGATGATGTGTGCATGTTGCAGTTACTGAAAGGCCTCTGTCTGAAGCACTTAGGAAGACTCATGCAAGCTGAACTGTGTTTCAATCAAGTAATTCAAAGGTAAAAGCTATAGAAATAATCTTTTTACCTTTCTGTTCTGTAACTTGGGGTGAGGCTTTTGATGTTCCTGCAGAAGCACTCACAGAATGCTCAAAATAAGAATTTTGAGGAATAAAATTTTGACAGAAAAAATCCATGCTTTCTAGAAGCTGGTATTAAAATCCCTCTAAGTAGTTGAGGGGCCACAAAGCTTTACTGGTATTTTCGTATGGAAATTTTTAAATTATGACGATGATATGATATGATTTAGACCAAAATACCAAACTGTGACAAGTAACACTTACCTAAATATACTTGGAACTGGTATTTTTGTATTTGCAGAACTATTAGTATTAAGTAAAGATAGTTCACCTAGATTTATTTATTTATTAACATTTAGAGCTACAGCAGTTAGCACTTTGCTATGTAGATGAGAATTATAAAATTGTTACCAGTTTCAGTTGAAAATTTGAGTTTTCTATGTTATTGATTTATTAAACACTTAAGATGTCAGATTCATATCTACTGTAATAACATTTTTATATAACAGGCATGATTATAACTGTGAACTTACTAGAATTTTTAGAGTAAGTAGGCTGTGAGAACAATCTTGACAAAGTTCATACAGTTGTTCTAATTAATTGAGCAAATTACCTTATTTTAGGAGAATTTATATTAATTGTAATACCTGTTATGTTTTTCTTGCCATCTGGCCTTATTTTGCCATGTCTAAGATCGCAAGTGAGTTTAGTGAGATACTTTGTAAGTTATGGTATAGTGGGTTTTCATTGATTGCAAATTAAAAGAATGCTGCTTCTTAAAAAAAAAAAAAAAAGAAAGAAAGAAAGAAAAAAAAATTCCAAAGGTATTTGACACATGGGAGAACTTAGGGCTGAGGCATTTCAAAAACCTTCAAACAATATTTCTTTAAAAGGATCTCTTTCTTTTTGGTGAATTGAATATCCATTTTTCAGATATTTACTCTCTGCTTCTCTTGGGCTGCTGCAGTATACTATGACAGTTTATCATATGAGAAGTCTTGCTGCTTTAAGACATGCTTTCTCTGCATCAAGACTTGCCTTGGTGGATGAGGTTCCTCTTTGCTCTCAAAATTTTGACACATTTTCCAGTGCTAGCTGGGAACTTCTTCATTCTGCCAAATTAGTTGATATTTTATTTTATCCTAATAAAAATCAAAGTGTTAAAATCTAACAAGGGCCTATGGGATACGGCTTTGGAGAGAATAGGGATTCAGAAGAGCTGGTTGGAATTTGAGGATCACCTCCTCCAAGCTCAAGATATGGTTCATCCCAGTGAGCAGAAAGTCAAGCAAAGGTGGTAGGAGGCCTATATGGATGAACACAATGCTCTCAACTAAACTCAAAGATAAAAAGGAAGATTCAGGAGGTGAAAGGAGGGACAGGTGATCTAGGAGTATAGAGACACTGTCCAAACAGGCAGGGATGTCGTTAGGAAAGCCAAAGCCCATCTAGAGTTGAATCTGATGAGGGATGTGAAGAGCAACAAAAAAGGCTTTTTTTCATCAGCAGCAAAAGGAAGACTAGGGAAAATGTGAGCCTGCTGCTGAATGGGGCAGAGGAGCTGGTGACAAAGGACATGGAAGAGGCCACCGTATTCAATGACTTCTTTGTGTCAGTCTTTATTGGTGCAACCAGCTTTCAGGAATCCTAAGTCCCTGCAGGAGGAGCATCAGGCTAGGGGAACATCTGAACTGGGCATATGTCCATAGGAAGTGGACATACACAAGTCCATAGGACCTGAGGGGATGCATCCACGAGTGCTGAGGGAGCTTGTCAATATCACTGCAAGACCACACTCAATTATCTTTGAAAAGTCATGACTTTGGGGGAGGCTGGAAGAGAACAAATGGCACTCCTATCTTCTAGAAGGGCAAGAAGAGGATCGGGGAACTACATGCTAGTCAGCCTCACCTCAGTCCCTGGGAAGGTGATGGAGCAAATTTTCCAGAGGTGCCGACTGGCCTCAACTATTCTGTGATTCTAAGAATTTCTTCTAGTGAAGAAAAGCTGAATTCTGTTACTTCTCTGCTGACCTGTTCAGTCAAGCCAAGGGGGGGATCTCAGTTCTGTGACAGGGAAGGAGGGAGAAGTATTTGTATTAGACTTCCTAACCTAGTGAACATTCTGTTTTTAAACTCTTCTTGTCCTACTTTTGAACTGTTCATCACAGAGTAGGGGAGTAGGTTCTCAGTAGCTTTGACAACACACCACGATACAAATAGTAAATAGGAATGAATAATTTCATGGTTCTAGAAGATCATATTGATAGTATTTCATGCCTACTCTTTACAGGTATGATTGATATTCTCTGGGGCAAGTGGTAAAGAAGTTCCAGAATGTTTTCTCTGGCCATGGGCTATTACTGAGGGTGGTGGTTGCATTTAAAAGTTAAGAGATCATTCAAGAAAAGGTTGTAATTAACCACTTCTGTATTTTTCTGGGTTTCTAGTGAGAAGCAGATAAAATATGACAATTATTTGGTGCCATTCACACTGTATGAGTTGGGTCTTCTGTACAAACAACAGGATGAGAGAGGAAAAGCAATAAGATTCATAGAAACTGCAAAGTAAGTGGATTTTGTGTTTGTCTATGTCTGTAGATTAAAAATAACTGAGTAACTTTAGCAACGGGGAAGTGTCTTTTATTTTCTTTCTGACAGTACCTTGAGAAAATAGAAATAACTATGAATCTGTGTTCTTGACCTAGAAAAGCTGTCCAATATAGTTGAATTTTAATTTTCTGATATTTCATTTCTGTTCTTAACTCACATTATGGACAGTATCAGACAAGACAGTATAGTGTGAAGGGGGAATGTCTCCTTTTTKCATTTAACCTTTGGAGCTGTTGGGATCCTAGGTATGATAGGAGGGGGCTCGGCTCTACTACATGCACAGAATGGAGTTGGAGAGTCCAGAAAAAGGATCAATACTACTTGTTTCCCAGGTAGCTGGTGTGCATCTGCTGCAAAAAAGGTGATAGGGGGAACAGGTTAAGCATAGTACAGTCCTGATTTCCTCTCTTTTTCATTTACACCCTGTGGCAAAAGAGGGCCAGAGAGCAACATTTTCCATAGTGCAGCATATTCACTTGGTTTGTTCATGGGAGTAGGGGATATAGTTTGCTCCTTGGGTGCATAGAAAAGTATACTAATTGTGCAGTACGGTGTTATAAATGTGAATTATAATTATGTTTATATATATATATATAATTTGGGGGATTACATAGTGTGATATTTTATTACATTGGTTAAGTTACATGTTTTGAAGTTGAACATACATTTTCAGCTAACAGCCTTTCTTTTCTGTAGCCTTTTCTAGTTTGTCTTTTCACAGCAGACTTATTTTTGCAGTTGTGAGGGCTCTTGAAAGGATCAAAATAAATGAGGGAAATGGTTGTTAAACCCGGGATTCATTTTTACTATACGTGTAATTGTTAGCACTAATATAGTTCTGGCCACAGTATTAGTGCTACTAGAGACCTCTCTACTCAGTCTGTGGAGATAGTTTTAGATACACAGATGAGTTAAATTGTCTGCTGATGGTATCAACCTTGTTTCCTATGGAAGAACTGAAGGCAGCTAACTTTGGTACTTCAATGAATGCAGAAGACTGAAACAAATCAAGTCAAAAATGTTTCCCTTTGAGCTTTCTAACTGATAAATTAACTTTATTATTTGCAGAAACAACTATAAAGAATACTCTATGGAGTCCAGGTTACACTTCAGAATTCATGCCGCACTTGACAGCTTGAAAGTGACTCCTGCTTCAACACCTTGAATTCATTGAGAAGAGATGTTTTTCATGTATACTGTAGTCTACGCAACCTTTTTGGAATTTATTTCTTTTTTCAGTCTTGGAAAAGGAACAACCTAATGATTGCTTTCTATCATCTCTGATCTGATGTTTGTCATTCCTTTAGGCTGTTTTCTCTATGGCGCATATACCGTATCTACTTGATCCTTTTAAAAAAGACCTTATTTTGCTTCATAAAAATAATTTAATGTTTGACTTGAATGGGGATATTTAAAAAGAAAAAAACAGTTGCTGGTGCAATAGCATTTAATTCAAACACTTTATTTTTTTATATGAAAACAGATACTGGTTATGCAATGGAACTGGTGATAATCTCAGCATTTTATGGGGATTTGATTTTTTGCAGTACACTTGGGACCTTTTGCCTCTGGAACAAAAATGCAATGGCTGCAGACAACCTTTGCCTACATTTGGCAAATCCTGTATGTGGAAATTTATGTTCCAGAGGAAAAAACTCATCATCTTTGACTTAATTTCATTTTGGGAACAAAATGAACTTGTCTGAAGTGCAATATTTTTACACTAACCTTTGAGAAAAAATTAAGCAGGGCTACAGGTATAATGCCTTTGCTGATCTATTTCACTCAGAATAAGTGGTTACAGGGGATATTTTTCAGTCATAGAAAAGCAGGGCTACTGGGGAAATTAAGAGATCATCTAGTCCATTTTGTTGCCCTAAGGCAGAATCAACAGTCATGTCATTCCTAACACATCCTTTTTTTTTTTTTAACTTGTTTAAAAAAAAACAAAAAACTTCACAGACACAGATTTTGTAACCTGTGCAGGCAATCTTTTCCAGTGCTTCATTATTTTTACTGGGAAGCTTTTCCTGATGTCTACCCCAAATAATTCTCAGCACAACTGAAACTGATTACTATTTGTCATCCCTGTCATGAACATGGAGAACAGATTGTTCTCTTCCTTTTCTTTGGACAGTCTTTTAATATTTGAAGACTGCCCCCCTTGCTGGTCTCTTCTTTTCTTGGATTCCAGCAGTTAATTCTTTTCCTAATATATGGGAATAACTCATATATCAAAAAGTGAATCTGCTTTTTGACTTGGAGGAGTGAAGAAATTATGCATATTCTAACCAAGGGTTTCTACTCTTTATCAAAAAAAGTAGTAAAATTGAGATAAGTACATGTGACTTTCCTTTCTCCTTAATGTACGGAGAGCAGTGTCAAATTGAGTTTCTCAGTTCATACTGATGTTGTTCCAGATCTTGGTAACTGTCTATTCATAATGGTAAGAATATACTTGATTTTTTCTTTACTTAAATGTACCCTCCAATACTTGTTTTGTCATTAATTACTGCAAAATGTGTCCATGTTCATATTTTATGAAGGCCAGTATATTTATTTCCCCACCGTAAAGTTCATAGTAGCTATGATCCTGTATGTGATTGTCTGGCCCTACCCTCACACACCAAGAGAAAACAGAACACAAGAAGGATCTGTAAAATGTAAGTCTTCAGTTAATGAGAAACTTTTCAGTTACCCATTAAAAAGTCTAATTATAATGTAAATGCTATAGTTATTCTCACCAGATGACTGAGAACACAGCTGTCTTCTATGACTTTATAAATACCTGAATTAGTAATGTTTTAGTTGCATTTAAATCTGTGTAATATTGACAAGGGAATACTTGCAGGTGAAGCAACAGTTCAAAAATTTAAGCTAAATAAACATCATAGGTCTTTCAAAATGGAAGCCTAATCCAAAGTCTGACTTCATTAGGTTTGGATGTGGGCCTTTTGTCTGTTGTAAGCGTGTAACTAAATTGTTTGCTAAAATTCCACGTGTGTAGTTTTGCAGCTTTGATACCTGAGAGACAGAATGGTTGATAATTGCAGCATGCCTGTGTTAAAATATACTTTATTGACTATAGCTAAACTACAAAAGATATATTTGGTTTATTAGCAACACAGGCTAGCATATATGCTCCCAACTAAGCTTTCTTATTTCTTACATACTATACATAAGCGACTATTAACTATAGACAGGAAAAATAAGGAATTTCTGTATAGTGTGTATATTTCTGACAATGTTTTTAGTGGCCTATTTGGGTATTGGCATGTTCTGTTCAGGATTATTTGTGGTTTAATCTGTATTGGACTGTATTAATCAGATGGGACTTCTTCATTTTCTCTTGAAAGGTGATGAAAACGATACTGGGAAAGAATTTTTATGATTTGTTTGATAAGTAATAATTAGCTGTACAGAAAAGTAGAACTGGGACTACTGACTCTCAGGATGGAGCATGAAGTAGTCTCCAGTATGTCATTACAGACCACAGAATGGTTGAGGTTGGAAGGGACCTCTGGAGATCATCTAGTCCAACCCCCCTGCTCAAGCAGGGTCACCTAGAGCACATTGTACAGGATCACGTCCAGGCGGGTTTTGAATATCTCCAGAGAAGGAGACTCCACAACCTCTCTGGGCAACCTGTTCCAGTGCTCTTTCACCCTCACAGTGAAGAAGCTTTTTCTCATGTTCAGATGGAACTTCCTGTGTTTCAGTTTGTGCCCGTTGTCTCGCATCCTGTCGCTGGGCACCACTGAAAAGAGTCTGGCTCCATCCTCTCGACACCCTCCCTTCAGATACTTGTACATGTTAATAAGATCTCCTCTCAGTCTTCTCTTCTCCAGGCTGAACAGGCCCAGCTCTCTCAGCCTTTCCTCATAGGAGAGATGCTCCAGTCCCCTAATCATCTTTGTAGCCCTTCGCTGGACTTGCTCCAGTAGTGCCACATCCCTCTTGTACTGGGGAGCCCAGAACTGGACGCAGTACTCCAGATGTGGCCTCAGCAGGGCTGAGTAGAGGGGGAGGATCACCTCCCTCGACCTGCTGGCAACACTCTTYCTGATGCAGCCCAGGATACCATTGGCCTTCTTGGCCACAAGGGCACATTGCTGCCTCATGCTTAACTTGGTGTCCACCAGCACTCCCAGGTCCTTCTCTGCAGAGCTGCAGGTCAGCCCCCAACCTGTCCTGGTGCCTGAGGTTATTCCTCCCTAGGTGCACTTGCCTTCCTTGAACTTCCTGAGGTTCCTCTCTGTCCATTTCTCCAGCCTGTCCAGGTCCCTCTGAAAGGCAGCACAGCCCTCTGGTGTATTGGCCACTCTTCCCAGTTTTGTATCGTCAGCAAACTTGCTGAGGGTGCACTCTGTCCCTTGTTCCAGGTCACTGATGAAGAAGTTGAACAAGACTGGACCCAGGACTGACCCCTGGGGGACACTGCTAGCTACAGGCCTCCAACTAGACTCTGCACCGCTGATCACAACTCTCTGAGCTCTGCCATTCAGCCAGTTCTCAATCCACCTCACTGTCCACTCATCTAAACCACACTTCCTGAGCTTGTCTGTGAGGATGTTATGGGAGACAGTGTCAAAAGCCTTGCTGAAGTCAAGGTAGACAACATCCACTGCTCTCCCCTCATCTACCCAGCCAGTCATTCCATCAGAGAAGGCTATCAGGTTGGTTAGGCATGATTTCCCCTTGCTGAAGCCATGCTGACTACTCCTGATCACCTTCTTTTCCTCCACRTGCTTGGAGATGGCCTCCAGGATGAGCTGCTCCATCACCTTTCCAGGGATGGAGGTGAGGCTGACTGGCCTGTAGTTCCCTGTGTGCTCCTTCTTGCCCTTTTTGAAGACTGGGGTGACATTGGCTTTCTTCCAGTCCTCAGACACCTCCTGTCCTCCATGACCTTTCAAAGATGATGGAGAGTGGCTTAGTAATAACGTCTGCCAGCTCCCTCAGCACTCGTGGGTGCATCCCATCAGGGCCCATGGATTTGTGGGTGTCAAGTTTGCTTAAATGATCTCTAACCCACTCCTCCTCGACCAAGGGAAAGTCTTCCTTTCTCCAGACTTTCTCTCTTGCCTCTAGGGTCTGGGATTCCTGAGGGCTGGCCTGAGTAGAAAAGACTGAAGCAAAGAAGGCATTCAGTAACTCTGCCTTCTCTGCATCCTTCATCACCAGGGTACCCATTCAGCAAAGGGCCCACATTTTCCCTAGTCTTCCTCTTGCTACTGATGTATTTGAAGAAGCCCTTCTTGTTGTCTTTGACATCTCTTGCCAGATTTAATTCCAAATGGGCCTTAGTCTTCCTCGTCGCATCCCTGCATACTCTGACAACGTAATGTTCCTATATTCCTCCCAAGTGGCCTGTCCCCCTTTCCACTTTCTGTAGACTTCCTTCTTCTGGTTGAGTTTTGCCAGGAGCTCCTTGCTCATCCATGCAGGTCTCCTGCCTCCTTTGCTTGGCTTCCTACTCATAGGGATGCACCGCTCTTGAGCCTGGAGGAAGTGATGTTTGAATATTAACCAGCTCTCTTGGACCCCCCTTCCTTCTAGGGCCCTAACCCATGGGATTCCTCCAAGTAGGTCCCTGAAGAGGCCAAAGTTTGCTCTCCTGAAGTCCAGGGTTGCAATCCTACTTATTGCCCTGCCCCTTCCTCACAGGATCCTGAACTCCACCATCTCATTGTTTTGGAGAATGTTTTATGCTTAGTATTTTATGAGTGATCTGGGCAGAAATCAAAATTAACAGAAAGTAAAGAGAACTGCTTCCTTAGAAGATGATTTTCTGAAAGTTTAGTACAAAATGTAAAGTAGCAGTATACTTTTTCAATGATAATGATACTGATTGCAGAAGTAAAGGAGAATGTTCTGTTTTCTTTAGCTCAGCCTTCCAAGTCAACATTAAACAATGTGTCTGTGATGCTTTTCTTAGTCTTGTTTTGGGATCAGCCTTTTTGTACTCACATAGGACACAGGCATGTCAACACGTTTGCCATATGTTGTTTAGTGTTCTAATGCCCTTAAGTCCCCATCGGAAGTACCATTTACACGGTCTCCCTTTCTTTGCTGCTATTACAAACTTGTTTTTTAGACTCTTGAGCAATCAGGTTTTCTTAGCTTTATTATGGACTATTTTTTTAAACCGGTTAACAGTGGAATTAGAAATGTGTGAGAGAATGAATCCTCACCCATCACAAAAGATAGGTTTCAGTAGACTTGTAGCGATGCTTTCTCCACCAAACACCGCAGCAGAAGTGCATGGCTGTGGTCTCCTCTGACACAATGCCTCGTTGATTCAGTAGTATTTAGTACATTATGTTTAAATTAGGGTAATTAATTCATCGATAAGAGTTAGGGTGAAAAATCTTTTTTTTTTTTTTTTTTTTTTTGTAACCTGCTGTTTACTGTACTGGGCCTTAAATATAATTCTGCTGTAGTCTTACTGCTCTTTGGAATTTTCACCTCATTTGTTCACATCTCATGGCAATTTTGAGTAATGCATTGAAACTTTGAGCAAGATCGAGCATTTACCTTTGACACTATAACCTCCATTAATATCAATAGGAATTATATAATGTATCCAAGAGCAAAACTAAGCCCCTAGTTTAAGCAAGCAAGGCTAAATTTTCATAGTAATGTTATGGCAAAAGTGGTCTTCGTGATAACAGACGTGTATTTTTTAAAGTGGGGATAACAAAGCAGCCTAGTTATAAGACAAAGCTTCCCTTCAGTTAAGAATTGTCTACATGGAAAATACTGCAGAATTTCCTATATATGCAAATCATTTGAATGCTTATTCTATTGGTGAAAAGTTATATTATGATTTTTAAGTGCTAGTTTATCACTTTTTAATAAAAATTAAAAGACATGTTAAAAGAAAGCTAATTAAAGATTGTGTTTTATATATGTTCCTAATATACATGGGCAGCAGCTATATTTGTTACCTTATAGCCAGAAAAATAAATAATTGTACAATGATTGGATCTTGTTATATTTCTCAAACATCTTGCCAACTAACCTACGTAGAAATGAGTTCTTATACTTGTAACAACTGCAACTTAGGCTTTTATTTTATTGCTAATCTTAATGTATAATGTCCTCTTGTTTCTGTATATTCTTATACTGCATAGTTCAACAAAGAATGTTTATATTTGCTCTGGTGGTGCAGTTTATTTGCTTTTAAACTATTGGGATTTGCAGACATTAGTGATTGGCATTCTGGTAAAAACAAGGTTTGAATAATGGTGGATGAATGACAAAATATTTTATGGCATTAAAAGCATGTAGAAATGCTCTTTGTGATGCATTAGAACAGATTTTTGCTTTAGAGAAGTAAGTCACATTTTATGCTTTTGCTACTGAGAGCAGAGTTCAGCACTGTATTCTAGTTGCAGATAACCTTCATCTGAGAATTATCAACACAGAATATCAATCAAAAGGGCCCTAACTGAAGTTTAAATATGGTGTCTCAGGTGTATAGCTCCTTTATACTATCTTTCTTCCAATTTACCAAGGTCAGGCAGAGATGAAGGGTCTTTTGAAATGTAGATATCAAATGTAAAATGAAAACTACTTTAATTAGTCTTAATTTCTCATTAGAGATCAACTAATACCTTTAAATGAGATAACAGTACTCTAGTGAGTAATTAATAGTTAACTCATTCTGTTATCAGTTATGCCATTAAATTCAGTGAAAACTAGACATATTCTCCTAGAATCCTTCTAAAATCATAGCCTTAAAAATGAGGACAAAATGTCCTCTTTTCATGTGTGCAGAACTTGGTTTTAGTAACATCAGAAAAAGTAAATGTTCAAAATTATTTGTTGTTTCACATGGGTATGGTTAAACATTTCCGTAGCTGGGTGTCATTTTACTGATACTTCCCGGCCAATAGGCCAACTTAATTAACATGGTTTTAGTGATAGGAACAGTGATTACTATTATCATAATGACAGAGATATTGGATAACTTAACTCACAGAAAGGCAGAGGAATGGAGAAGTTTCTGTATATTTGTTGTTGCAAGACACTAATTTACTCTCAATTGTTAGCTATACCATAGTACAGACTAAAACTTGTAGCCGGATTGGAATGCTTACAGTGTACTGAAAGCAATAGAAGACACACTGAAGAAACATTTTAAAGCACAGAAGTAGGAACTAGATCTGCATTCCTGCAAGCATTTGGCAAAAGTTGCTGTTACATTTATAAGTCTAAGCTATAGTCATTTGATCAGCTCAGCGCTTGGACTCCCTATATTCCTGCCAAAGGAAGGATGAGCCAAGGTTCTGGGACCTTTGCTCAATTTGTTGTCTTGGTGTTCTGACTTCATCGTTAACTTGTTGTTTGAGTAAATCCTGTGGGGCAGATCCATGAAGAAATTTAAGCTTTGGAACTCTGAGCTTTGCTGTTCCTAGTTTGTAGATGACTAGCCTCTAGAAAAAAATCAGAGTTAATTTAGTAAGTTCAATGTTTAATGAATGCAAAATTGAATACTGTCCTTTTTGTAGAGGTGTAGACATGTGACTCCAGCCTACAGGGAAGTACATGTCAGGTTGTAATCACAGTCAGGAATGCCCTTCTACATTTAGATATTCATTTCAAAAGATAACTTCTTGAAATGCATCAGCAGTAGGAGGCATCTTTTTTCTTTGCAACCCATTGTGTCATAAATAAGGTAGTTAGAACAGTCAAGCTGAGTGGGCCATATTCAATACCTACCTCATCTCAAGCCATATACTCAGTGTTGATGATTCACTACTGTATGAAAAAATTTTAAGATTATACCTAAATGCACCTCAGATGCCAATATACTTGTATATATTTGAACATATAAATGTATGTCTCAAAACTTAATTCGTAAAATTGTAAAATGGGTCTAAGACTAAATAAATACAACTTTTTTTTTTTTTTTTGAAAGAGAGAGAGAAAGATGTTTATATGACCTCTTAGATTAGTATCTAAGATCAGGGTAGGGGAATGTGTAAAATTAGGTTAATGCTACTTATATAGCTTATGTTGTTGAGGCTTAGCTTGCTTCAGAGCATTAGGAGATCCTCAGAATTAAACTTGATGTAGAAAAGAAGGTAGGGTGAGTCTAAGTATGGTTTTCTTTCCAGTGCGCTTTTAGTCAAAGGGGCAGTGCTTGTATGTCCAGGCAAAACACAGTGTCTAAATGTGCTGAGGAACATGTATAAAAACACAAAACATCCATCAAAAAAAACCCCTCACTTTTAACAGAGGTTATATATTGCATGCATGGATGAATGTAACCTGCCTAAACAATCTTCTAAAAAGGAATCCAGCTGTGGTTTAAAATTGTACATGGTTTAAAATGTGTATGATCAGGCTTTACTTTGAGAAGATATTTGCCTTAAATCTCTTTCCAAACTCTTATGTAATCTCATTAATATGATGGCTTCTGATCAATTTGAATTATATATAGCAATAGTCAAAATTTCCTGCCATTGATAGTAACAATGGAAAAAGATATTAGATGTTTTTGCATCTACCTATTTTTATTCCATCCACTTCAACAGAAGCAGAGTTGAAAGAAAAGTTTACACTTATTTTGTATACAATGCAAATTAAGTTCAAGACTGATTTCTTCTCATAGCCCAGATAGAAAGTGCTCTAACTTTATTTTACACTGATTTTACTAGATTGTGTGAACTCTGTGAAAGTGCTTTATTTCGTGCAAGGGTCCCTTCATTTATTTTCCTGTCTATAAACATAGTTTCATTCAGTAATACAAATAATGTGATAATACTTGTTTTTATTGAATAAGGAAAAGGCATTATTGATCTTGAAGTAGCAGCTGTTTTAAATCACATTCACTGAGCTGAAAGAAAAGGAGGAGGGTTGAATGTGAAAATCTTTGTGGGGCATAAGAGTCTAGAGAAAGTGAATTGTCGAACAAGATGCTGCTTAGTGTACAGTAACTCGATTTGGAGTCTAATGACAATTCATATGTTTCAACAGCTAGTGAATAATGAAGCAACTTATGGAATATACTGCAGCTTTTTTCCTGAAACAAAGATTTTAATAGTTTAAATTGAAGAAGAAAAAAACAAGTCTGCAAAATAGAATTTGCAACTGGAAATAACGTAATTACATGCTGTATACAAGTAAATGTATGCTATAAGTGAGTAGTAATAATTTTGGTCATTGAACAGTCACTTTATTCTAAGGAAATCTAAAGAAGAGGCATCTAAAGAAGATTACTCTACATTTTAATTATGTGTTGTAAATGACAAGTTACTACATTGAAATCTGAATTTTTTTTGAATCTCTCAATCTAATTAAAATCACAATATTTCACTGTATATCTATATAGTTCCAGTGAACAGTGTTTGATGCCATTGGTTAAATTGACAGAAAAATTAATGCTTCATTTTGTATCTTTTTCAGTTCACTTATATTAAAACTGCTGTATTTTTTCCTTTGAGATGCTACCTGAGTAGTTTTGAGGCAGTGTATTGCAATAAAGATACTATGGGGTTTTGGGTCCACTGCAAAACTGAACTTAAATTCTTCTGACGGATCCTGACAGGGCAAAAATTGACAGTAAGCTCCTGCTTCCTGCTATAAGAAAGTTTTGCTTAACTTCAGGAGTCCTATATATACAAGCAAGATTAGGTCTACCAGATGTCTGAATTCCTTCCCATGTGTCCTCTAGAAACTTTGTTTGGGTGGACTTTAAGGACTGTTACATATCTGGTATTTCTGGTGTCTGTCCAGTTGGAATGGTGAGCAGCTTGGTAGCAGCTGATTTCTTTCTGGATACTTTTGAAGATGAAAACAGGAAAAAGAGAGCCATCACTCTACCTTTATTTGTTTTCTTCCTTGAATTTTTCATTACTTGCTTAAGCCAACTGCATTGGAGTCCCATTCTTATTTACCTATCTGACTGTCTGAAATCAATGAAGCCTTCAAAGCAACATTTCAGTCTGTTGGTCCATCATTAGTACCTATGCCCTGTGCTTCCCTGGGATAGTACAGAACCAAGATACCTGTCTTTGCTAGCTGTAGTAGTTGCCCCCATTCAGATAGGAAAGGGTATGGTCGTTGAGAGAGGCCACTAGAGAAAATGCAGGACAAAGTGGGGACAGGGAGAAAAGAGTGGGGTAGAAACAGAGAAGACTTATTCATTGGCAATTTCTATAGCACCCTAGATGTCACATGTCCACATTAGACTCTGGAGTTCAGAGTAACATGAAAAGATAAAGCAAAGGAGGTTGTTTTAAGAAGGTGCCAAGTAGTATAAATTGGAGAGCAGAATAAAGAGCACTGCTGGATAAAAGGAGGCAATGTCATTCAGAGGTAAGGCAGTAGGGGAAACAGTTTCTTCCACTTAAGAAAACAGCTGATGAAGATAGACTTCCCTCTGAACCAAATCAGGGAGAAGAAGTTATGCTTCTGAAGGAGCTGCAGAGAACAGGATTCCTGCTCCTACAGTCAGTGAAACAAGGTACAAGTATCAAACAAGATTTGCTATTTAAAAAGTTATTTCAAAGTCCTTTAGATTTCACCAGCTGGTGTAATGGAGAGGGCTGCAGATATTTTGTTGCTTTAGAAAGTTACCGGTTGACAGTTACGGGGAAAAAGGGTGATTGAACTTGTCAAGAAGAGTTTCTACTCTGTTATGAGTTCAGCCTGACCAAGATTTTGTGCCTATGTGTGCTTGTGCTATGACTAAGGGAGATTTTGGGGGGCAGCAGATGTTTAAAAAACATACTTGGTGGGGAAGAAACATGGATGTTTCTTAATGGCATCTCTTAAAACATGTAATGATTTTAGKTTTTTTAATTGAAAATGAAAAAGCTTGTTTTCATCTTTATAAATTACTGATTTATATGGCAAGAATTGGTTTGTTTATTTAAAATTCATATTCAGTCTGGACTGGGACTAGACATTTATCTACATACATATGTGAAATGGGATCCATTTATCCATTTATCCACCCCAAATTTGGGCATTTATTATAGGTTCCCTCAATGGATCTCCAAAGAGAAAGTTTAGGGCAGGTGTCTCAAATGAGCATAAATGACTGATAAGAACCTAATGGCTAGATTAGTTTAAACCGACTAATGTGAAAACAGTAGGTCTTAACTTGTTGCTTGTGTTACCTTCACTGTAAAATTATAAGTTCACAGGTAGGGTCCCCCTATCTCTCCCCTTTTAAGATGATTCAGTTTCAGTGCTATAGCAACACTGAAGACTGTCATGTAGATGGTTTGCTGGCTGCTGTAGCCATTACCAATCATCTGAAACTCTGCTCAGCTGAGTCTAAATGTGTTATGAACCCCTGCTGTAGCTAGGGTCAGTGTATGCTTTTCCTAGAATTAGTAGATCTGCCAAGAGCACTGTTTTTAAAGCAGAGTTTTGTCTATGATAGAATATATAGCAACTGTCCCTCTTCCACTCTAGCACAATCTACTCCTCCAAAATGAATGCAGGTATAAAACAAACAAAACCCCTTGATATCATAGTGAATTAATAGCAGCAATAATCTGAATAAGACAGCCTCTAATTTTCATAGAAAAAGCTAGAATTGTGTTGATATTAGAGTATTATTTGTGTTCAGAACACTAATAAAATAGTCTCTTCCAAATTTTTGAACAGCTATTTTAATGTTATATCAATTGTACTATAAGTTCTTTCTGTTGAATTTTGTCTGAAATGTGTATTGTTTGATGACAAGGAGACATCTCGTCTCCTGTGGCTAGTTTTTGACAATGGGATACATCTATCAAGGCTAATTTGACTACAGTAATTGTATTTAGTAACTAATAAATTGTTTCTTTCCAAAAATGTGTGCTATTTATTTGGAGGGCTTTGGGGGCATTTTGAGTGAGATGTTGCACCAATACAATCCAAACAAGGAGATCTCTCCATTTTTACAGATTAAGCAGGATTTTTGATCCATTGTCATCTCTTGACAGAGTTCTGAGAGAGCAGGATGCTTTCTGTAAGCCACTGAGAATGAGCTTTGAAGTCTTCTTTTCATAAAGGTGTTTATATTTTGCCAGCTGACTTTGACAGCTGTGTATGGGAATACAATTACTGTGTCCTGCATGATTTTCAAAATAGGTTTTGTGTTTTTTAAACTGTCAGTGAAACATGAAGGAGAAGAAATCTCTGTAAGCATTTGTGTAAAGAAAATTGTATTATAAATATTTTGTTACATTACGTGCCCAATATTAGATGAAGAAAGCTAGCAGATTTCTTTAGCATTCAGATTCCCCAAATACCTCATTCTGCTGTGTTTGGACAGTAAACAGCTGGGGTGAATACATTCATAGAGACAGAGGAAGACTGGCGTAGTTTCTTGCCAAATCGTGTGACCAGGAGCATGAATGTTTTTTCATGTGGGGCATAAGGTTATGGAGGGGAGGGCAGGCTGCAGCTTTTACTTGCCATGGTAAATATATGCTTGACCAGAATGCGTTGCAAGGGTGGGGAAGGAGGTGAGGGTCTTTTTTTAGTTCCATCTGTTCATTAAATAAAGGCTTTTGTTGACTGTGGGAAATACAATTATAATATATGGAAAAGTATCATCTATTTTATCTATTTTCTATTTACGCAAAAAATATGAGCCCTGGCAACTGTTTGCACAGTGGACTCTATGCCACATGTTTTTATTCAGTCATGGAACAGTTTAACTGTGAATTTCAGTTTCTAAAATAGATTTTCCAGTTCAGTAAATAATTAGATACCTAATGAAGCACACACTTTATTACAAGGAAGAGAGCTCCATGGATTGATTTGTGAATTATCAATCACTAAAAATAAGGTAATGAGGTGGCCACCTGGAAATCTCATATTTTAAGTTTTCTTCAAACAAAACCATTAAGAAAAGGTCTGCTAAGTAGCAGGGTAAAAAATGCAAATTGAAGTAATTGCCACATGGTAAAGGTGCATAATTGAAAGCTCGTACTYTTTATTAAAATTTGACTTTCCATTGCATTGTCTTTGTGTGCAGCATGATTCTTGCCCCCTCCTGAGAAAAAAATTTCAAATGCAATGCATTTAGAAAAATATCCCTGACCTTTTTTGTTTTCCTTTGGCATTCTTGATGGAGACAGCAGTAGTCTTGACTAGTAGTCCTGGCAAGAAGAAATCTGCTTGTCTTGAAGTAACATATTGCCTTGTGAATTTGAAGGTTTTCATGATGAACATATTGCATGACAATTTATCCCATCCTATTCCAGATTTTGATTGTTGCTTACAGTAGTTTCGTATGTATTCTATCTCTTTCCTCTGAAATGTCATGAATTACATGATTATGCTTTAGTAGATTGGGTCTGGCAGCTCTGCCAATAGGTGCAAATCTTTAGGCAAGATTAAAGCCATTAAACTTTTTGTGAATTATCTGATGGCATGCACAGTTTTCAACTCACGGATCTTCTAAACTGTCAGTTGTAAAAGCTGAATTATATTACATTAATGGAGGATCACTTTTGGGCTACACAGTAGAACCTTCAAGCTAAATCGAAGTCTGAAGTTAGATTTGGGTTGGAATAGAAAAACATTTTTTTGATTAAAGTTCAAAGCATGCAGTTGCATCATAGTGCTGAAATAAGATTATGAGCCAGATTTTTAGCTGGCACATGCTGCTGTGATGTCATCAAAGGAGATAATGATTTCTGTTGAAGGACTGCGATTGAAGTATTCTATTTCTATTGAAGTATTGTATACTCCTCAAGATGCCCTTCGCCAAAGATGAGGTCTGCCAGATTGCATCTGTGCTGAACCACAAGCAGCACTGCAATACAGGTGGAAAACCTGATCTATCTGAAGGGTGAAGTATGTTCATCTATAAAGCAAGCATGTTCCCAACAGATTATTCCACCTTCTTGATCCCCACACCACACCCTTTCTGCCATTCTTTTCATGCATTTCATTATGTTCTTATATACCAGGCTATTGTTGTTACATACATGCAGTTAAGGCATATTGGATAAGCGGAGTACCTAGAAAGTATCTTAGCTAAGGACAGATAAAATAAGACACCTAGCTATGTTTATACGGGTAAGTATGTTTGAGTTTTCACCAGTGTGATGAAGAGAGAAGTCACTCATATGATCCAATATACTTTTGAGTGAGAAGTTAATAGGATTAGTATTAGGCCTCATTAATCCCCTTTACTATGGCAAAACAGTGCATGTGGCTAGGTAAAAATTAGAATGGACTGACTTCAAAAATGCAGGAAAGGGCTGGTATGTTTAGCTAGTCTACAGAAATCATCTACAGGAGCTTGCTGGACACATTATATCCATTATATTGTTAATTATGGTAATTAAAAGCATATCTCAGAAAATGAGTTGCTTGGGCAAATGTACTTTTAGGCCCTTATCTTCAGCTATTTCTGGATGAACACTTAAATAATGTTTAAATTGTCTTGTTCTATCTAAATATTGGCAGCGGCAACCCAAATTGAATGACAGTTACCTGTTCATTGTTAAGTCCCACTGGGTCTTCTGTGAAAGATTTTGCATCATGGTTTCTTCTTTAAATGCCTAACAGTGTATTGGGTCTACCCAGTAGACCAAGTATGTACATATAGGTTCCAGTATACTTGGCATGACCTGACTTTCCAGTACTGTTAATGAGTTTTCTGTGGCCAGTTACTACTGGAACACTTGTATGATCCACATTACTGAAGAGACTTTGAAAGCATCTTGCAAAATTTTGTGAAGAAAACAGGAGTTTCCAGTACCTCAGCTGTGCTGTCTGGAAGTTCACACGATGTTGATGGAGGCCATGCCATTTAGCTGAGTTTCTTCTGGTAGCTTTTTTCTTCCATTATAGCACCACGCTGACATGCTTGAGTGACCTTGTGTTTACTACCACCATGTACCTCAGGCACCAGAAAACAAAAACCATTGGGAAAAGTTTGTTCTGATCAGTTTAGCCCAAACAGGATCATAAAAGAGAAAAGCTGTTAGGGTGCCCTGGAGAACTGAGCTTCCAGGAAGGCTGGCAGCCACTGACATCAAAGGCAGTTTCATCCAAAAAAGGGTGATAAACCTGGATGGTGGTGGTTCAATAAGCGTAGGTACTTTCTCATCTAAGGCTCCACTTTGTGATGTTTCAGTGAACCATGAAGAGGCTGTGAACACATACTGTCAGGGAGTCTGGACACAATGGTCTTCTGAGAACAACTAGTTCGGCAGGCCTCGTGGAAGATTTCAGTTAAGACACGGTAAGTCAGAGCCATCCTGGAATGCCAAATTCTGGGTGCTGGAGGACAATCAGGCAAACATTTTATTTTATAGTGTAAAATCAGCTGACAATCAAAAAGTAACTCTGACTGTCTGAGCTCAAGTTTGTTTATACATCAGACTTTATGAAAGGGCTGTTCAATCTCTTAACTCAGTAGGTGGCTGATTTATCAAAAAATAAGCTTTTGAAGAAAGCCACAAGGAAGGGCACTGAACTCCTCATTTTATCTGAAAGAAAAGGAATTGTTTTGTTGCAGCATGAGAATTTTTTGTTGTTGACATTCTGACAATTCAGTCAATTGAAGCTATACAGTTTCCTTTCTGTTAGTGTTGTTAGTAGTTATTCAAAAACTATTTTTTATTAAACTGATATATTTTTAGAGAGTGTTAGATGAGTGGAACATGATCATGAAATATAAAGGCTGGACACCCCAGGATAGTGAAGTTCCTTTGCCCTGTTCTTATGACACTAAGCTGACATAACCTTGGCTTATGCAAGGCTGGTTGCTGGTTTGTCTCGTCAGAGCAGTTCAAAGCAGTAGGATCAGTGAATCTGCAAATTAAAAGAAAGTTAATACAAAATAGAACTTGAACTAAGAAATGTGTTTTGATTTAGAAAAATACCCTGTTTCTTCTCCTGATGATTTGTTTTTTTTCTGTAATCGTAGTAATACAGATATCTTTGCAGATATTTGAGATTTGGATTTAAGAGAAATTATTGAAATTMATTTTTGACTGGAGTCTAACTTCAATATGTGACAGACATGCTTAGGGATGTGTTTGCCCTTCTTGAAGCGTATTAGATACTCCAGAGATGCTTTTAGGCCTGTGCTGATACRTAGTGTTGCTATAAAGAGCATGCCTTGTCAATGACCTCACTGGTCCTGTCTTCTGCTGGATGAGCCCTACAGTCCAACTTCTTGTGTCAGCTCAGATTTGGTTTTTATTTTTGGAAAACAGATTCCCAATCTCTGTTTTGTTTAAGACAGTACTTTTTGTCAGGCAGAGTCTTGGGATCCTAGAGACTCTCGCTAATTTATTCTTCCTTTTCCCTGCATCTCTCTAGAAAATGTTTTTTGTTTAAGAGCAGACACAAAATGGTCTGGTTACTGATAACCTTAATATTGTGTCTGAGCCTCTTAGTGGCCAAGTTCTGGTCTTGGATATAGACATTTCCGTTCTTTTAAAACCAGTGAAATTGACTCACATGGACTCATGAATGGGATTAGTACTAAACAAAATTGGATAAAACATCCAGCAGTAGGGAAAGGTGTTTGCTGTTTTCTTTTTGCTTACAAATTGAAAATAACTTAGTGACAGCTGGCCACGAATGCGTAAACATGTGTCGCTTGAAATGATTTCTTTTGAGGCTTGGAGATGGGGCACTTTTTGTAGGTCAATCTGAGGACAAAGCACGAGGAACAAAAGTATTTGCTTGGAAAATTATACTTACAGAGTAAAGTTTTGTTTCCAGGCCTTAATTTTATTCCGTAGGCCCCTTGTCTGCTCTCTGCAGCAAAGAGGCTTTAGGAGTTTCCCGGTAGACTTCTCCCTCCTTTTTGGACTGATGCCACCTGCAGGCCCAGAGTAGCCCATGAGGTCACACCTGGGATGGGTGCATAAGGGTCTCCTTTCCAGACAGTTCATTTCCTGCCCCCCATGTCCTTTGCCCAACCTCCGGGAGACCCAGTTGTCCTTCTTCTCTTCTGACTCCRTAAAGACTCGAGCCGAAATCAGCTGGTCTCTGCACTGCACACTTAGGTAAATAAAGGGAGCAGACAGTGTTTGTACAGTCCAGCAACTTGCAACACCAGGGAAGTATGCAATGCTTTTTGTGCTTTCAAGTTCACCTTTAAAGACAAGAGCAAGGGATATCGTTCAGAGTCAAGGGGAACAGCCTGAGTCTCAGCTGCCCAGCTACGTCTGCTGGAGGTTCATTTACTCTCCCAAGTGACTACGTGCTGAAATGGGCCTGGTTAAGAGCAGGAATACACTGTGAGCACACACGGGGACCGGCAAGGAAACAGAGAAGATGCTAAACATTGCAAGACCTCTCTATTAAAAAAAAAAGTACCATATGTTCTCTGCCACAGACCTGCTTTTGGCAGCAATGCATTTGYAGGACCCCTCAAGCTTAACAGACCTCAGGCGCAATCTTTCAGAGAGGTTTCTGCTGGGTGCATAATGCTGGTACTGCAACTGAGCCCTCTGCCTGTTGGATAATCAGAATTAAGTTTGCTGGCCTGGGCCTGCTTGCACTGATAGTTGGAGAGATGAAGAAACTATCCAAGTGGTTTCTCTATGGCTGGGTTTTCCAGTCTTTCCAGGATTGACCCTCTGAGCTGGAGCCCAGCTGGAGAAGAGGTGCTACACCAGCACTCATTGCACTAGCTGTCTCTCTTGAGCATGGAGCATTTAAGCTGAGAGAGCAGMAGCCAGAACGATGCCATGAGCTGCTCAGCCATAGAGCGAGGGGTGAAGCTTGGCCAGAGCCAGCCAGGGGCCGGTGACCAAGCCAGAGCATCGTCCTGCTGAAGGTGAAGAAGTGCCTGTGGCTCTCCTGTCCAATGTGGAGCCAGCCACAGCCGGGCAAAATTACCCAGCCATGGTCCTCTGTCTCCATGTCCAGGGCAGGGGAGACCTGGAGGCAGAGCTGGAGGGTCCCAGACCCACAATGTGGCTAAGGTTGGCAGGGCTGCAGCATTTCCTACTTTCCCTGGTCTCTCTTTGCAAGTGGAGGTTGTGGCAATATCTACTGCCATTTGTGTGAAATCAATAAATGTGCTCAGTGGATATGCAAAACAGGGCCATAAGACGCTTCCATAAATTTAGTGGCCTCTCGACATGCTGCAAACATCCTTCATACAGATCAATGGATATCCCACCACACACTCAACAAACAGAGCAAATAAACAGGGTAGATGATGTAAAGCAATTATAAATTTAAACTTAAAAARAAATCTGCTATAAAACACAGGGTAAGTGCTGTTTTAATATGTGACAGGGTATTCTTGGTAGGGCTTGTTGGTGAAGTGACACTTTTCGAGTGAGACAGGCAGGGGTTGAAATTTAGCTGGTTGTGAAGCAGGCTTGATTTTTGGTCTTGCAACTGCTTTGTCTTCCAAACGTTCACCAGAAAGGAACTGGGGTGTGGTGGGAGAAGCTGATTTGAATCCTGCCATAGAGACRTGGATGATTGCCTCTATTACCAAAAGGTGGGAGAAACAGCTTCAGTAAGCRGTTAGATCAGGTTTATAAATTATAATGGTTTCTAAAAGCAGTAAGTCATTAATGGCCAGATAGAAGAAAACACTTGAACAAGGTATTCCTGAAAGAAAGCATTTTGAGTCAGAGGGCTCAGATGCAATTTATTGTCCTGACCCACCTGCAGTGCCAGGCAGATGGCTGCTGGGAAGGGACGCTGGAATAGCATCCTGTTTATTTGCTTTCTCTCTTTTCCTCGTATGTTCATCCCCTTCATTAACCTCATCCCCTCACAAATAAATAATCCATCACTGACTACTTTCTCCCCCTTGATCCCGGTTTTGCTACCCTCAAACACAGCTCTGGTATTTCTGATGTGGTTCAGCACTTGCTCCCAAACATTGATGCAATCCAGCTGTTCCTCTCATGGCTACCTGCCACTTTTGCTAGTTTCTTGCATCATTATCTGTCATGTCCAGTACTTTTTCATGTCATATGTAGTTCYTTCTCACCTCCTGCTCAGTTAGCCAAACCTCAGGCAGCGACCTGGGTAACAGATGGCAGTCCYGACTTTTCTGGCTGTGGGTGCTCAGGAAGCTGCGCGTCCCTGTCCCAGCTGCACTCAGTGGTGCAAGCTTGGGTACAACCACTTTGTGCCACGCTGCAGCTTAGTCTGGAGCAGTAGAGGCATCTTATTGATATGCAGCATTTCCAGAGCAGCCTTGCTTGGCTGTTCATTGGTTTCCCAAATAATATGTCATTCCCCCTTCCCCAAAAAATGTGAAAAACACCCATAGCAGTCCAAAGAGTAAATCCCTAAAATAGAAAAACAGCATTCTTGGCGGGTTACAGCTGTGTGCAGAGCTTTATGGAAGCCTGGCCTGTTTTTGGCTCTTGGTGTTTGTGCTCTTGCTGTAGATTCAGTGAGATAACCACACTCAGCCAGGAAACTGCAGTTAATTAGCRGCAAAAGCTTGTGACGTTGGCACTGCTCTGGAGACTAATTGCTGGTACACAGAAAGCACTGGACGACTGGTTCTGGAGGATGCATATTTACTACCTGTGCATATTTCCTCTCCTTCTCTTGCCCAGGTTTGCCATTGAAACATGCATGTCATGAAGAATGAGTATAGACTGTTTTTCATTCTTTTAAATACAGTTTGCCTATTTACCGGCAATGGTTGGCTGTTAAGGAAGCTAAAGTCCCTCAGCCTATACACCAGGCATTTGTGTTGCTGGTAGCAATAATGCATGTGTTTGCGTGCTGCCTGCAGGGACGGTGCTTACTTTGAGGAGGGGAGACGCCCTGCTGAGTGCAGAAGAGGTGATTTATTTTGTTTTCCACCTCCATCCCATAACCTTACAGAGCGCAAAGCTGCCAGCTGCCCTGAAACCTCCGACGGTACTGTGCATGTGGTTTTATGCAATTAGATGCTACCGATGAAGGGACAGAAGTGTGGACCACTCAATCCGTTTGGGACTTGAATTCCTGTCATAAAAGTCCCTGGTTTATTTCCTAGCCATTCCAATTTGTATTTGCTTTCCTTTCATTTCATTTCAGGGTTACATAATTTTTCTCTCAGGCTGAGTATGAGAACAAAACACAATACCAAATACTTCATTACTTCTCTCACATTTAACTTTACTTGTTAACATCTCAATTAAAAATGTAATGGGACTTAAGCAATCTAACATTTCCTTTTCGCTTTATATTGTTCTTGGTTACAAAGAAGACCACCACAGGTATTTGTAGGAATCAAGTCATAGAAGGTGAGATTTCTTTTTTTACTTTCTTCTATTCCTAAATATGCAAGTTTTTTTGCTAATTAATCAAAAACCACTAAGGTTTAAATAATAGTTTCAGAAAAGTAATTATTTTGATAAATAAATTCTGAAATTAATCCTTTTTCTGTCGCTCACTTCTCACTTGCAAACTTTTCTTGGTAAATGTTAGTATCTTAAATTACAACTTCAAGCTGTTCCMATTAGACACATGATACATTTCCACACTGAGTGCAATGTAATTCATAATGAGATGCCTAGGGCAAATATTTACATCTGCAAATTCAGCTTTCACTTTTCATGACTATTCTGCAGTACTGACTAAAAGTTAGCAGCTTTTGTGATCATTATTGTTAGGAAATGTGCTAAYTGGAAACATTATCTTTCCAGAAGGACAAATTCAGASGGAAGAAAAATRAATAAATAAAATACTTAACATAAAGATCTGTATTTTCTTTTTCAAACCATTTTCTAACTCCTAMTGATATTAACTGATGGAAGTTTTAAATTTTTGAACTTCATGTCATATTTAGTGCTTTCTCACCTCCTATTCACTTAGCCAAACTAATTAATTTAGTTAATTTCATTTTAAATAAAAACAAAGAGGCTTCCCATGGAGATTTGTCTTGGTGGAGACAAACTCCAGGTTCCTGTTCTCTCTAAGCTGAGGGAGAGGAAAGGTGCAGGCGCGAGGCTGGGACCATGGAGGTGTTACGGCAGGTTGTGTGAGGTGTCCCTAATTCCCAGTGCCTTGGACTGTCAAGGGCTGACGTGCCCTTGTGTGGGGATGCTCACAGCACTTCTGTGAGGTTTTCCTCCCTGAGTTGTTGAAGTGTGCTTTAATACGACTCAAATTTTACATACAGTTTACCTGAACCCTATTTAAAAACAGACAAATAAAAAATCGGCAATATTTGTAAGTTCTATCTACAGTTTCTCTAGAGTCCCAAAATGTGAGTGATTTATAGGATGCCAGCTCCTAGAAAAAAAATGTTTAAAAATTAAGTAGCTAGCGAAGTGGGCTCTGATAAGAGGGGAAAGGGGTAGGGGTGCAGTTAGACCCCATCAGCTCTCCCAGAGGGAGGGATGCTGTCCCTGCAGGAGTGCAGTGGCTGCAGGGAAACCTTGGCCTTTCCTGTGCGGACAGCAAAGGAAGACTTGAAACTGCAAAGAAAAAAAGAGGAATTTACAGGAGTTAATTGAAATTGGGAATACCAAATACTGTGGGAGTTACTTCTCAGGATATGAAAGAAGTGGCTGCAGCCTTAACAAGATTAACTGAAGTGGAGAAACACATAGAAGGTTATTGAGGAAAATGTACTGGTAGTTGGAGCGGCAGTCAGAGGACTGAGTCCACAAGGCCGCAGTTTATCGAGAAATGTTATTGATGTAGAAAACAACAGACTCAAAAGCCTAAAAGGAAAGTGAGGTCTGGAGATTAAAGGTGTAATGAAAATCCTATTGATATGACCAAGAGAAAATGTGTCCGGATTTCCATGTCATGGCTGCGTGGCTCCACACCTGAAGCTGGCCGTTGCCCTCTTGGATGTGTTGGATATGGAGATGCAAGGACAGGACGGGTGGGGACAGCTGCAAAAAAGCCACAGGTTCGTGTGAAGAGCAGCCACAGAGCAGCTGTGCTAGACATACAGGGGACACCACGTCATGGAAGATATTAGCAACTGCATGAATTGAATGTAACCTTTAGGGTACTTTTGGACCTTACGTATACTTGTATACACTCTATGTGCAATTGCACCTGTGCTAATTAATTTAGTTAATACTAGTGGCAGACTTCTAGGTGCAAAACATCAGCCTGAGCATGGACCAAAGACCTGAGCTCCTGTGTAGCCCTGCAGACCGGGGATCCCGCATGCCCAAAGACGCAGTGGCCACCTGGAGCTGGTGAGCTCCAGGCACACGGGCACGAGGGGCGATGGTATATCTGTACTGGCATCAAAGCAGTCAAGTGAGGTGCTCGTCATTTAAAATATTTGATTAATTGTTTTCAGACATTTCAGACACTCTTCTGCACTATGCTGTCAGCTCTGCTGCAGTTTTCTCCTGGGGTCTGTGCCTGTTTTGGAGCAGAGTGGGAACAGGTGTGTGAAGTGAGCATGGACACGCCGAGCTTGAAACTGGGGACAGGCACATCTGTGTCCTCCTTCACCTACCTGAGAGGAAGCAAGTGTTGCAAAACCCCTTTGAAAACCTGTCTGTAGGGATGCCCAAAATGAGAAAGGAGTGTAAAACAGAGGCTGCTGTACGTGCCTTGACCGTGGAGGGAAGGGGTAACAGAAGTCGGGCAGGATGCACCTTTCGGATGCCAGTGCTGGGGCTGTGTTCGCTACCTTGTATGAGAGCCAGGAGTTAGTTGAGCTGTGTGACACAGAAGAAATAAAAAGGGCCTGCAAGAAATATTAGATAATAAAGCTCCAGGACCAGATGGATATGCAGCTGATTTTACAGGACGTTCTGAGACAAATTGCTTCCAATTGCACATGGAGTTTGTTAATGCACTTTAGAAACAAAATATGTTTTCCCCTAATTTAATTCAGCCCACCAGGAAGAAAGCCAAAGAAAGATGGTGTGTGCAAATCTACTTCATTATCTAGCATTGACTACAATAACTTTAAAAGTCCTTGCTATTAGATTAGGGGCCAACCTAATAGAATTTGCTGGGGACAAGCTTTCTGGAAGCCATCACTCTGCGAATCACAGCACAAAGTGAGCATATCAGCTTTGCTGTAGCATTATAACGTGATCCACCAGGAGTGTCTCAGCAGGGGACTCAGCTCCTCTCCCGAACAAGGAAGCCACTTTGCAGGTCACTCTCTGAACCTGCACACTGGAAAGGCAGCAGTCGCCCTTTCCCACCGCCCATCAGGGCCACCTCCCTTGCGTGCGTCGGAGCCGCGTGGCACCTGGCCCGGCTGCTCCCCGCGCACTCCTCGGCGGCGGCGTGGGGAGCCAAGCCCCTGGGACGGGACTGCGGCGGGAGGATGCGAGGGTCCCTGGCCGAGCCAGAAACCGCCACGGGAAACGCTGTCTGCACAGCAGGCGCCCCGGTTTCCCACGAGCCAGCTCCTTCCCAGGCAGGGGGAATTGTTGGTGTTTCTGCAAAAACACAAGGAAAACCAGCACTGTGTGCTGTTCGGCACTTGTGTGGCTTATAGCAAATAAAATCTGTTTTTTGTTTTTTTTTTTTAAAGGTAGTATTGTGTGAGGTTGAGGAGAGGATATTTGAGGGAGAGATCTAGGGGAACAGAGCACAAGAAAGAAGTCTTAGCGACATGGTGTGGACACAGTTCATTGTGCAATTAATTAAGCCTTTTTCCTGGGCTGAAAGTACGCAGTGAGCATGGTTATTTGGATAGAGCAGCATATGCCATCCTCAGCATCTTGCACTAATAATCACGATTCACTGTTAAGAAGCATTTCCATTTTTTTAGGCTGTGCTAGGCAAAGCTGAATTTCCTGTCTGCATAAGATGCAATGTACCTGTGTATATATTCATGYAGGTGTTAGTCTAGAAAGCCAGTTTTGTCAGAGGTGATGTTTTTGAATGCCACTACCCAGTTAGAATTTGAGACATTGCTTAGCACCTCTGTTTGATGGGATGAACTTGTATTTATATGGTGTCAGTGCTGTAATCTATGTGTATATATGTGTATATTTATAAATATATATGTATATGCTATTTAATTATCTTTTTAAAAATGGGTGAATAATTATTCTACCTGAGCATAATTTCATAAAACCATGTCAACCTTTAGAGTTGCAAGTTATCTGGAAAACACTCCCTCTCCCCCGTTGCCCTGCGACTGCAGCTCCAGCGCCAGCGCGGGGAGGTGGGTTGTTTGCTTTGGGAGGGGAGTGCGGTGGGCAGGTGTACTCGTGTGCGGCAGATACAGCGTGATCTCCTTTGGTGCAGGGAGTCCCCGGTTGCAGAGGAGGCCCTGCTGGTCCGTGGACTCTCCAGAGTTTGGGGCAGGTTTGGGGGGGTTATTTCTGCTCCAAGAGGAGGGAGGCGAGCGCCGCAGCAGAGCGGCTCTCCGTGTGCCAGGCAGCAGCCTCATCCGCCGAATGGGAATATTGTCCCGATGAAGTGCTCTTTGCTCCCGGCTGACCAGCCGCGAGGGACACCAGCTTGGGCTTCGGTCTGCTAAAGCTTTTACATCCTGAATTTTTGTTCATGGCTCCATTAAACATATTAGCAGTGTTTTAAGGCTAATGCACATCTCGTCCTTGTGAATTTGAGATGAGTGCAGCCCTCTCACGGTCGGTGAAGTCTCTGTGACTGATGTAGGACATTGAGCTTTTCTCTGAGGTTGTGGAAACGCCATGTGTTTCACTGAAAAGCATAGAGTTTTCTGAACGTTTAGGGGTAGTACTTCTCATATCCCTCGTGTTGCAAAGACAGGCTCAGGTTCTTAACAGTTTCCTAACAGTACTTCTTATAGGCTCTGGAGGTAAATAAAGAATATCAGTATAATTTCAGAAATGGCTAGAACATGACTTTTTCTCACTTAGCTGTTTGTGACTTAGAAGACCCCAACACTTCGTCTCTCTAGGAAATTATATGTCTCCTGAAGAAGTGTCTTATTTCCAATAAGAAGTCTTTTTTCCAATAATTTCTGTAAGATCCCAGATGTCAAATCTAGGACTTGTTCAGGACAAAACACAGTCTCTTAGGCTAGGGTTACTCTGCAGGGAAATTTTGTACATAAAGGAGGATGGAAAGCATTTCTGTTTTTCAACCAGTACATTGGCATCTGTCTAAAGACACTCAGTCTTTAGGGCCAAATCGCCAAAAGTGAACACGACGACCTTGTACAATCGCTCCAGCACGTTTTTCTGATTTTTTTTCTCTCTTCTCTAGTCTCTGGCGTTGCTGTGCTGTGCTTCCCTCAGTAGGTGGCAAGCTTCACAAGCTGTGGTGGCTGGGTGTTTTTGCAGGGCCTTGGTACCGTAATTAAAAGAGGGTATGCTGGTAAAGCTTTGCTTGGACCTTCTCCAAATAAAATTTGTCGTCTTTCACTTGCAAAGAGGAGCCGTTATCGCTCCTCATTCAAACATTTTCTTTTCTGCACTGCTCTGTGAAAAGACTATGGCCACTTCAATGTAATATTCACTTCCTGAGTGCAGTGGTCTGTGAGACTGTTGAAACAACAGGGAAAACACTCCTTTTTGCTATTAAGAAAAAAACAAAAGCAGTGCACCCATCCCTGAAATACTGACCTGGTTTGTTAATAGTACAGAATAATCTTCAGCTAAAATAAGGAAAAGCACTGCCATTTCTCTCCTTATAATAAATATCTTCTGGTGCGATCATTTGTTTATTGCCCTTATTAAGCGTGGGGTGTGTTCTTGGCGTTCTACATGCCACAGAGGAAAGACTGACCCCAAGAAACCTAAGAGTCCCATTACCCAGAACACAGGTAAAATGATCTCTGTGTTTCAGCAGTCATATAATCTCGTTTTAAATAGAGAAACAAAGTAGCTGAGTGATACAGGGATGGGGATTTGCCCTGGGAGCCCAAGTGATTTTCCTTTTGCTCCTGGACTGGTGGCATTTCTATTAAGCCTCTGCGGGCATTGCAGAGGAACCTGCATTTGAGGACACATCTGGAAGCAAACAACCTGGATGCCCAATGCACTGGGCAATGCGCTGGGTTAAGGAAGCAGTTTAAAGTATAAAGGACTGTGGTAGGACGTTCTGAACCTAATGAGACTCCTTAGAAATATGTGTTATTACATTTACAGTATAAGCCATGGTGCATCTAATTTGTGTAGCACTTTGTATAGATGCTTGCTATGCAGTGTTTCTCACAGTAATAAAGAAGAGATGGTGAAGAAAATTGGAGAAACAAACATAAGGGGCAACAGAGAGGTTTAACTGTAAGATATAAAAGAACTTGGGAGGACTGTTCAGCTGCTGTTGTAGCTGTTAGGCTTCATTTTAAAGATTCTGAATACAGATAAAAGACAAAGCTTCTCTATTGCACAGCGAGTCCTGTGAGGGAATGCTTCTGGGCATGTGAAAGAGAGATTGCTTGCCTTTTAGCAGGAATGATGTGGGCTGGGGGGTAAGACTGAAGCCATTTGGACTGGTCAGATTGCGTGGTTTGAACTGTAATCCTTTTTCTGGCTGGACGTGATGAAAGGCTGTGCATGCAGAGGTAGGTTGCCTGAGTACGCTGTGCCTCTGTTTATCTGCACTGCTAACCACGAGATCTTAAAATAATAATATGGGTCGTTTAAAAATACGAGATCTGTTTTTGAGCTGGAGGGGTCCACCCTGCAGGATTCATGTAAATTGAGGAAACCGGATTAGCTTTCTGTGGGAGAACTCTGTTAATACTCTCCTCATCCTTGGACTGAGTCTTTATTCTTCCCTGTGTCCCCTGCCTTGTCTTCCCTCATTCTCTCATCTGTACCCTCAATAAATCTGTTCACATAACCACCTCATGTGATCATTTTCACAATACAATGCCCTGTTCCTTATCTTCTCCTTTCTGCTATCCATCTCTTCTTGCTCTGCATGTTCCCCATTTAACCTCAGTCTCTCCGAATTTATGTTCCTCTTAATCTTGTTACTTCCCGTGGATTAAGGTGGGCTTTCCTGTCCAACTGCCTTTTCCCATCTGCATCCTCTGGCCCCATTGCTGCTGCTGCTGCTGCTGCTGCTGCTTCTTCTTCCTCCTCTTCTTCTTATTCTTCCTCCTCTTCTTCTTATTCTTCCTCCTCTTCCTCTTCCTCTTCTTCTTCTTCTTCTTTTTGGTATGGAAGAAGCCCATGACCCTGAAGAGAGACATTGCTGAATGTGGCAAGATAGGGCCAGTGTAACACCAGGAGGAAAATGTTCCTCTTGTAACAAATAGGTAGCTCAAAGCCCAGCAATGGAAGAAGGTTTTGAAGGAGTGGTCCTCCAGGTCTGCTTCTGATTGTCCTCATAAGAAGAAAAAAACCCCCTGAACTTCATAACTAAACAGCCAGGGCCAAAGCAGAAAGCAAAGGTTGTGCCTGCATACCACTTGTTTTTAGTAGCTGGGAAACAGAGCCAGAARGGAGACAGAGTCCTTTTGGAGTAATCCCTTGGAGTCAGCTGTGGAAGAGGAATGTGTAAGGGAAGCCTTCCTGCTCTGGCTCGGCTAATGCAGGTTGTCAGGGGAAATGAAACAGCTATTTGAAGGCATGAGCAAAATGGCCTTCAAAGCCAGGAAGTTGGGAAAAATATCCTCAGGGATGAAATTCAGGGAAGGGCTGAAGCAGAGTGAGGTGTGTGTACCCAGCTGTGCACAGAGAAGCTGGAAAAGAGACATGTCCCACCTCAGAAGTTCACACTGAGGAGAACTGTGTCCTCCACGAAGCTGAGTGGTGAGTGTGTACTGGAAATACAGCACAATTAAAGGGGATGGAAGTAGACTGTGGGACTGCTGATGGGAGAGAGACTGAACGTGGGTTAAAATATTTGCTTTTAGCTGAAGTACTCTTACCTGGGCACTGATGTCCTGCCGGAATTGCTTAGTTTCTTTCCTTGCCCCCAAGAGAAGAAACACTGGGCTCTCCACTCCTTACTGGTGCAGCCCTAGCTCTGGCCCAGGGCACCTCTGGGATGCCTGACCTGAGGGCCAGGGTGACCAGTGGCACGGAGAGCTCCTCACGCTTGGCCACCACTTCCACACATGTTGGTGTGCAGCCTGGACTCGTGCTTATGTCCCATATCCCCTCCTGCAAGCAAGCATTTGGCTCTAAGGACTTAGTCCTGCCTCCTCTCATGCTAAAACTGCTTGAAGACCCTTGAAAGTCTAGGAAAGAAGAGAGAAAGCGAAAATTCTCCTTGGAGATTTTTCTAAAAAGTGTTGTTGATTCTTCAGGTCTTTGCTGTACAAAGGATGAATTATATTGTTCATCTGCTCCCTCAAAACAGGCAAGGCAGTTCAGAGTCTAGCTCAGAGTATTTGATCAGTTACATGGCCTGGAGAATCTGGGATCTCTAGCAGCAGACATATTGTATTTTTAGGAAGTAGCCCTTTGAGAAGTGCCTCTTCAGGAAAAGGGCCTGTAAATATTCCTGAAGAGGGCAATATGGTGTCAAAAACATCTCAGAGAAAAAGAATCACCTTTTTTCCCTGTTTCATTTTAACTACACAAAAAAAAGTTAAAACAAAAAACAAAAAAACCCACAAGGCTAAGTGTTTGAAGGAAGTGCAAAGTCCCACTGAGAGACCTTTCACAGAGATATATGGTACAAATGAAGAGAACAAGATTTGAGCAGCCTGTCTTAAATGCAAAGAGAGACCACAGGGGCTTGATCTGCTCTACTGGCCAAGGTGACCAGTACATTATAGAGGACTGACTGTGCAAGGGCCCCTGTTGCCCAGGCTTTGAGTCGATGTTATGGTTAACATCAGCAGCACAGTTCCTCCAGCTCACCTGACCTCTGGAACAGATTGAAGAAATCTGCACCGCCCCAGGAGGTCCAGACTTCTTTATTCTTTGTACACAGCCTCAGCTAAGCCATGTTGGGTTTTGGCTGAAGAAAGAAAAATTGAGCTAAGCAAGTGGCTGTTTACCTATGTTGTGTGCAACTGGATGGGCTCCCTGTGTTTGCTGGCGAAAGCTGAGGCTTGGCTTGGGCTCTGCAGAGGCTGAAGATGAAAATTGTTTGTGGCTACATAATCTGCAACATGTTAATGTGACACACAGCTGAAAAATACTCTGTCTAATCCACACTGAGGCTGTGAGATCTTTCTAGATTTTGGCACAGATATGCTTTTCAGAACAGGTGGCCAGGTTAAAAGTACTTTATGTGTTTGACACACACAGGGCTCACAGTATATGAGGGGAGTATGAGAGGGATATGAAAGTCCATCATAAACCAAATTGTACTTTGTGTCTTTCTTTCTGCATACCAAATGGTCACTCATGATTTTCATTACCTGTCTTTTTTTAGAGTCCTATTGCGACCACCTTTCCAGGCCTGTACATTTGGAGTTTTAGAAACTGAACCTATTAAAGCCCCAAACTTCTTTTTAAAGAAATTATGAAAAATCAGACTATTCATGAATTCATGTTTCAGCATGAAAAGGGAAAATGCTCACAAAGCTTGTAACATCTTCCCTTGTTTCACTCTCTAGTTAGTCTCGTGCTCCCATCTGCTATTCTGTTTTATCAGTATAGCTTTGCCCAAAAATATGGACACAAAATGAATGGATACAATACTAAATCAGGCTTTGTCCTTTTTTTTAGCTATCATTTCCTTTTATTGTTTATTTATTTATCCATTTATTTGGGATTTGAATTTTTCAAAATATCTTGGATTTGCTCATGGGATTAGTGATTTGTGCGAACTAAAAGTGTTTCTGGAGCAGGACCCTACTTTGTTGCCAGAACTGCCATACAAAGTCTCCATTGACTATGAGCTTTGCAGAGAAACCAAAGGCTTGTAAAGCTCTTGGAAACTGTTCCCCTAGCTCCTCTAGGTAAAGGTCGAGATAATTCAGAGAATTGTGATGTTTAGCTCATTAGTTCCTCCAGTCAGTACATACAAGCATGGCGGGAGCAGCAAATCATGCTTGAAAATACAAGTGAAAGGAGAGAAAAGAGTTTTGTTCTGCTTTGAATGAAATGCAGAGAAGACAAAATGAGAAGGTATACAGCTCTGTTTGCATTATTCCATCACTAAGCTTTCCCACGAGGACTGTTTTCATAATTGCACTTGCTGCCCCCCGTGGAGTTATGCCACAGGTGGATTCAGCTCATCATGGCTATTTTGGGAGGTTTTCCCTCTGTTGAACTGGGGGAACATCAGTAGAACAGCAGCTGTGGTAGCTCTTTCCCTGAATAATCTGCATAGTTTTATGTCAGTTCTCGGGGAGTGAGGCAGAGGAGGCTGGAATACACAATCTCATTTCTATAATGAAAAGGAGCTTCTGGCAAGAGCCACAGCAACTTTTTTGCAGAGATCAAAAGATGTCCAGTGGTATCTTTAGACACTGTCCATCCAATCCATAGGCCTTGCCTAGTGATTTTATCCATCTTGCTGCTTTACAGGAAGATGCATCTTTATCGGAGCAAAGGATAAGGTTCAGTATGGTAAGAGATTCAAGGGGCTGGAATAAAAATGCTAGTTATAAAAGAATCTGGAAGTTAGAAACCACATGATTGGAGTCAGAAGCCTTCCACCTCTATTTACTCACATTTGAACTTGGGCAAGTCACTCAGTGCTTGCATTTCTATTCCTGTGTGTGTTAAAGGCGATAAACATTATCCGTCTGCTTAAGGCACATTGATGTCATTTGCTGAAACGTTTTATACAAATTCAGGTAATACTTCCTTGGGTTTGGTCAGCCATACCTGCATCTAGAGGTCTACTCCTGTCCCAGAATCTCACTGCTTAAATCAGAATGAACTTCTATATCGTCTGAAGTCATCGATTCCTCACAAAGAAATTTAGTTTGCTCATTTTTTTCTGGGTGTAAATCCTCCTTATCAAATTTGGCCAGTACAGAATGCAAAAGAGTCCTCCTGCTCTTAAGTACTTATCCTAGGTATCGAAAGTTTCCAATTTGCCTTATAATAATAGAGTAATAAGAATGAGCTCCTTAAGAAGATAGTCTTAGTCCAACACCATTCTGGGAATTCAGGTTCCCGCTCCTTAATTTACCACTTTTCCCCTATTGTAGCCCAAGAATTAACTTCTGTCTTTCTCCCCTCTACACACTAGAAAGATCTGCGGGAAAATGAGCCGGATACTTAGTTGCTGCTGCAGATTTCCAAAATTATTCTTGCCTGTATCAGTTTTTCCTTCATATAAATCATTTGTCTTTGCAGCAACATTGTGTGGGTGTTTTACTGATTCTGATCACATCTCCCACTCTTGGTGTCGGGGAGGCAGAAAGTGCACTCTCACTCTTATTTGCTCAGAACTCCTCCCTAAAATGCTAAATTATACTTAAGAAAAACAGCCCATTGTTCCCATCTAATTGCTCCCTTTGAGAACTTATCTTATCTTGCAGTGATTTTCTGCTCTGTTTGATCTTCTGGTARCTGTTTCTGATCCTAAAATTGAACTAGTATGTACAAAACATAGATCTGTCTTGCTTCCACTGAAACGAATAGGTGTGTAAATCAGCCGGTGGCTTCAAAAACAGGAGAATCAGCTACCATTTCTGTCCTTTGCATTGACGTGCTCCCCAGCATGTGCCCGTGTTTGTCATTCAGTGAAGTTAGAGATGCAAATACTCCATTATATTATGTGCTCCATTTGCTCTGCTGGATCAGGTTCATTCCCAGAAATGTAACATTTTTTCCTTCTTTTCCAACTTTTCCCTGCTAGACAGGGGAGAGCTTTTCACTTCATCTGCTTTCGTCCTTTGTGTCATCTTTTGCTTCACAGTATATCAAAGTATACTGAGGTCACTGGACCTCAGACATCATGCTTGACTCCTTCACTATCATCTTTTATCACACTAGCTTCATCTTTGGCCATGATGATATCTGCAAACATTGCTCTCTCATCCTAAAGACATTTCTCTGCTTATCTCCCTCCTTCACCATTCTTCCTTTCCACTGCATCCAATTTAATCCCTGGCCCTCAATTTTAAGGGCCTGCAGCAGTGCTATCTCCTTTGTCTCGATCTGAAGGCCTGTCTCAGTACCTCTTTCGTCTGTTTTTCACACAAGTGTGTCTGCATATTTAATAATGGCAATCGTATGCACAGAAAACCTTCTTGCTTTAATTGTTGGTTTTCTCTTCATTCTCCAGAAGCTCACTTTTACATCAAAGAATGCCATTATATATCATTGTCTTCCTTAGCTAACAAACAACTTAAGAGGCAGTAATAAAACATTAAGGGAACCCCAGTGGCCTACCATGGCCTGGATAACTCACTACTGAATTGCTGTGAGCTTTTTCAGCTTTTGCCCAACCCTCTTCTAAACCTAGCCCCCAGTCCATTCTGTTTCAGCCTTTGGTTACTATAAAACAACTGATAACAAAGTGATGTGTCTGCTCTGTAGGAGGACCTCAGTCTGTCAGGGGTAGAAAAAAGTTCAAATATCCTGTTTCTAGAGCTGATCAAAAACTGACAGATGCCTTTTCATGGAGTATTTTATTGTTGAAATCGGGAATGTCTGAGTGACACTCCCCAGCTCTTATGCATTTTTAGTCTTTTGCTACATTCTTTGGCTCATCACTGTGATTTCGACTTCGTAGTATGCCTTGGGCCCCAGTCCCACAAGGTACTGATTATTCTGACTCCTCTTGACAATTTTATTTCTTGCTGCTTGAGTATGTCTTTGWCTTCTCACTGCTAATAAGCTACATCACTACATGATGGTTCAATTTCCGTTTAAACCCTTCTCCTTTGGTATGTATATGAAATTAATGACATTTTATTAATAGAAACAGATTTGTAATATGTTATTTTATTTGCAACATCTTATTTGCTGTCTTTTAATGTGTCTTATATGTTAGCTCAGTAGAAAAAAGATGTATACTTACATTGTGTGCATCAGACCACAGCAGTCATTTAGCAGAACTAACCATGTTGACTAAATGCGCTAAGGCACTCAGAGTGTGTTTAAGGGTTTTGTCCTGCAGGTAACTTTCACCTTATCCTAACTGCAGGAGTAGTCATGGACATGGAGCAGCTTTCAGGTTGGTGCCCCAGTCAGTGTGTCCAATTCACAGGCTTTTAATACCCTGTTTCATACTGTTGTGGTATTGACATTTGCTTCCATGTGGTTATCCTAGACAGGCATCACCTGCTCTCAGACCAGTTGTCTTTTTAGTTCACTTCTTTCAAAAGATTAACTTGGGATTGCAAGGAGGCTAACTTTACCGTTTTATTTTTGTTAAATATTTCAGAGCAAAAGGAAAGCAGGAGAAGATAAGGACTGGAATGTGCCTTAAATAGAGACTGTAGGGTGAAAAGCTATTTTCTAAAAAGTGATGTGCTAGGTAGCATTGCTTTTATTTACTCTGTCTCACTGACTTATGGGCCAAATGTGCTTGCTTACAAAATAAAAATGTCTTGCTGACTCTTTTGATGTCCTTTCTGGCTAATGTATCCTCAATATCAATAAATGTTTTCCAGTTAGTTTTGAATGAAACTAATGAAATTAACAGTGACAAATGTAACTAGTGAGCTTTAGAAGAATTGCTTGTTCTGATAGCAAGGTAATAGCTTTCATGGCTTGCTCCTTCTTCTTTAATGGCAAAGAATTATAGTTGGAAATATTAGTCTTCCCATTCCAGAGGTGGAGAAACTGAGGAACAACACGGAATGAGATGAGGCAAGCTGGTTGGGATTAACCATTCAGCTTCATGCAGTCACTTTCCAAGGGCATCTGCACAGAGAAAAGAAGGAGGTCAGGAGTCCAGACTGAGCATAACCAGCCTGGCAAAACTTGACTGCCTTTGGGTTTTTAGCTTCTCCATGCAATGCAGCATTTACATGCTCTGTGACCCTTCAGGTTTAAGCCCAAGGAGCAACACAACTTTCCAGTTCCAGTCAGAGCTGTAAACACTGTTGTAACATCTCACAGCTGTGTGCATCAGCTAAAGTACAAGGAAGATGGAGTACTTCCCTCAAACTAGAGAGCAATCCTAATACTTAGTTAAAATCACGAAGGAGAGCTTCTCTGCCACCTGAAAGTTGTTCTATTTCAGTGTGATGTGAGTGCAAATTCACTAAAAATATATCAAAAAAATCTGGTTCTTAGCATTTAAATATCATGCAAGAAACTGTTAAGTGTTACTCCATGTGTTCCCCTTTCTTCAACCCAGACAGTGAACACACCTTGCAAAGAAATCCGTTTGAGGTGACAAAAAGTGAAACCTTCTGGAAGGGCTTGCCACAGCTCTGCCTGCAAGTTATCTTAGCAAACCTCATTGCTCTGGAACTGAAAAGTGCTTTTACAAAGGCATGTTCTTTGCAGTTGATTCTGGCTATGTTTTTTTAATCAAGCATCTAGCAGAAGACCACACAGAGAGTGGAGCAATGCAACATAAAGGACAAGCCTTCAGTGATTGCAACCCCCAGAAGGCAAGCAAGACCCTAGAGCGAATGCTGGCTGGAGAAAAGTCTCAAGAGCCTGTAACTTATGGGGAGCTCAGGCCTAATTTCCCGCCTGCTTGCAAATGTAAAATTTGAAAGAAGCAGAGCTCTGCTCATTGCTGCACTGTGATCCCTTTGCACTAGCAACCCAAGTGGGGCAGCAAGTGAGTCTCAGCACAGAGGATGGGCTTGGGACGACCTGGAGAGGAGAAGCCCTGCAGCGAGGTGAAGAGAGCGCCAGGTGTCTCCTCTGGTGCAGCCACATCCATTATCTGGATATCCACCATGATGCATTCGTGCAAATACCTAGGCTGCATGATTTTTCATGCATGTCTTAATGCCATCCCGGTTATTTGAATCTCTTCTTCCACAATGGATTCTCCTGTCTAAGACTATTAACTGAGGTTAACACTGTCATAAGCTTCCACCTGCGACTGTCTGTTACAGAGTGTGTTAGCTGAACAGCTGTTACACTGGAAACTGGTTTTGAATATCTGTAAAAGTAACACTCTTGTTTTAGATGTCTTTCAGAAGCTCTGATACGTTGTGCTTTGCTTTTCTTTTAATGGGTAATCCTCATCCTTCAGCTTGTTCATTAGCTGTGGAATCTCCGTAAATTCAGAGTAGCAATCAATTAATAGTAAATTGTCCTTGTGAAATTTTAATATGCTTCCTGGCCTTTGCTGTGAGATTCTGGGATTTCATGGTCCCGCTTCCTCTTTCTCTTGAATATCCAATCTGGCTGTGTTAAAGTGTGAAAGCACAACTGCCGTCAGCTTATCGTTGATCTTGTTGTAGTTTCTCTATGTTTTGTAGAAGTCGTTAATAATGACTCAGTGGGCAGCTTTTCATCCATTAGTAATAGAAGGACATGAAACTATTTGCAAGACACCTGGCCAGTCATTTGTAAGTTGGACAGTTGGCAAACAACATTTTTAGCTGCCTCAGGGACTTGATTATTGAATCTTCTCTTCTAGAGGCTAGCAAAGTCACTTTCCGCAAAGCCTGGAGTGGAATTAGGAATCCTACATAGATTTAGGAGGAACGTTAATAAATAGCTTTATATTCTTATAAATGTCAGTAGATTCTCCATCAGGAAGACATGTTTCATGTTTTTAATGTCTCTGGACTGGCTTTGTTTAATGTTTGTTCTGTAAGACAACTCGGCTTTTCATTGCTAAGTTGCATTCCTTGGGGCTTACCTTTGCTTTTTGCAGTAGTTCTCTGTCTCAGTTCTTGTGCCTTTAGAGTTATTTGAAATAACTATTTTATGACTAGTTATTCTTCAAAATATATGCAGTTATTCATGGAAATAATACTTCATGTTACATTTATAATAAATGGCTTATTAGGGGTCTCTATTTAAAAGTCAAACCCACATTATTTTCAAAGGTCTGATTTTCCTTTTACTGAAGGAAATTGCAAAACCTGAATTGGTGCATTTATTAAATGGTATTCATTTGATCGAACCTCCTTTGCTTTTAAAATCTACTGCAGGAAGTTATTACAAATAAAAACTTTGCAATTGCAGTTTCACAAATTACCACTTGTCAGATGAGGTAACTGTCTTTGCTGGAGCTCTTAACCTGCATGCCTTGGTGAGGCAAAATGTATTGGTACTATTTATCTACTAGTGTATTTTACTTCATGTTTGCCATGGAGAAAGAACATGCATGTAACATGCCTTTGTAAAAATTGTGGTAACTTGGTTGCTTATAGTCTTCTGACCTTCTGCCATTGCGTAGCCTTAAGACTTCCTGGGTTCTGTTACGGAAGATTGAATTACCCTTGTAGCCAGGGTTTGTTTTGCTCATCTATCAGTCTTCAGTTTCTTCATGTCAGAACTGCATTTTCCATTAAGCTGTCACACCTCCCTTAGCTGGGAGACCGGGAGCATCGTCTTGCACCATTCCCACCCTCTGCTCCCAGTAATGGAGGGCTGGCGAGTTAGTTAACAGCAGGAGGGGGCGTCACCTTGGTATTGTTCTTTCATTAGAGCGTGTAGATGTAACGCTCCCTTGCAAATATTCCCAGCTGCAGTGTTATATGGGAATTGTTATGCTCTCTGTGGGAGTGACCATTTTGTTCATTGCATGCCTCTAGATACTGCTGCAGCTGGACTGTCATCCTGTTTGGATTCAYCCTTTAGCTGACGAAGTCTGTGCTGTCAGTGAGCGCACCTTAGCTTTCCAACAGAGATATTTTTGCAAAACTTGTTACTGGGCCTATCAAATTCGTACTATCTGTAAGCCAAGTAAAACACATCAATTTCAAGGTCTGTCACAAATTAGTGCCCTTTRTATGATAGATATTTTCATTGTGCAGTAATGATATAAAAAGATAACATGGCAGCTGGAGTATTTGCACAAAGTTTTTGGGAGAACAGGATTTGACTATAAGCAATGTAGTTACCACAGTTTTTAACAAAGGCATTATCCTGCATCTTAACTGTGGTAACTGGATGCATGTTCTTTCTCCGTGGCAAGCATGAAGTAAAATAGACTATTAGGTGAAAAGTACTGATACATTTTGCCTCACCAACTAAATTCTTGCTTGTTTCTGAGCAAGCTTGAGACTGGACTTTCTGGAGGTAGTTCAGCACTACCTGTTATTCACAACCTGGTCTATGATACCTTTCTGGAAAAGTCCTGAAATATTTATTGCAATAAAGTTTTCCCTACTACAAAATCAGGCTGGTTTGAACCTGGTATGGGAGAGTGGGGTTATGATAATGTTCCAAACACCTCCTCTTGCATCTGGGTCCTTCATCCAAATGTTTTTGAGAAGTGTAGGTCTAAGGTCCATGGCTCTGGCAGTTGCACATGTCCTCAGTGAGGTCAAATAATGGGCAGAGAAAAGATATGGCACTGTGTGGGGTATGCAAAACAGGACCTTTTTGTAGTTATTTTTTGGATGTAATTTTTGTCTGTCAGCGTGCTTCTGCTTACAATTGTCTTTAATGGATACCAGTTAGGGCAATAGGACTAATAAGATCTAGAATACAAAACCAAGCAGAATAACAAGAAGTGGAGAAAGAAAGTATTGTTGCTCTCTAATAGCAGTCTGAACAGAAGTGTGAGCAGAAGAACGCTGCCAAGGGCAGCTGCATTTTCTGGTTTAAGTAATTCAGTTACAATTTATTTGATTTTTTTTTTTTTTAACACTTAATTTCAGAGATTAGGGAAAGTTCCTAAGCGCTGTGGTGGAAATTTCCTGCCAGCGGACAATGACATTTTTATGTGACTTTGGTTTTAGTTTTTACCATCTCCAGATGTAAAATGTCCATGTGAAAAATTGAACAATTTATTTAAGAAAAGCACTAGAAGGACAGCTGCTCTGTCCTACAAGAATGGAAACACTGGCATTAATAAAAAAAGGAAGTGAAACCTTGTTATTAATGGCTTTATGGGGACCTAATTCTCATTTTTATCTTAAAAGCATGTTTTTCCAAAAGACTGCAAAAATGTAATGGATCTGCATCAGATCTGGACTGAATCAGACCAAACCTCCATCTCAGTTTCTGCCTTCAACAGTCTCTAAAGTGGATGCTTGGGAAGGAGTGTAGGAATCGAAAGATGACTACACAATATTTCAGCCTTTTTGTTCCTCTTCCTGCCCCCAATGCTCTTCAAGCCCTCAGTCTTTTCCATCCACCTCTTGCTGAGCCAGATGTGGTTTCTGTCTACTTTGTAATTCAGTGCATTTCTCTTCCGTTAACCTGTCCAGACACCCTTCAGTGTACGTAAAATTTTAGTGTCTCTAACATCCTGTGGCACGTTGCTCCACAGCTGAACTATGGCTTGTGTGAGGTACCACCTCCTTTGGTTCATAGTGAACCTCCTCGCTACCAGCTTTATTTGCTGATCCCTAATTCTTCTTGAAGGTTTTAGGGGATAACCTACATCAAGATATACTTCTAGAACAAACTGGCTTTATTAGGATCTCAGTTGGTACCTGAACCATTATTTCACCATGTAATGCAATATTGAATAACCTGAATCATGTATTTGTATGAGGGTATATATGTTTATGACAGGTATATCTGGTAGCAATAATTACTGAAGAGAAAGCCCAGTATGGGACCTTGTTACTTTTTGATGAAAACTTTGACAGATTTTAACTCCTGAGGCTGAAATTTTATGGAAGTGTTGTCTACGTTTGGCTAAAATTTTGTCAGGCTAGTGAGCTCCACCCCCTGTGTTTAGCCACTTCTGATTATGAGATCAGCTGAAGTGAATTTTAGCAATGCTTGTTGCTTTGAGAAGCTCCAGTTTCTCTGTTCCTGTGGGCAAAGACATCAAAAAGGTATCTGTCAATATGCCCAAACTCTGGATACGGACTTATGTTACAGTGGTGTGTTTCTTTGGGGCTGACACTTGCATTCAAACCAGAAGTCCCTTACTGCCTATGTCACTTCTCCTTTAACTTCCAGGCACCAAACAGGAGGTGGAGACTGACTGGTTCATACCTGCGTCTTTTGCAGGCAGTGCAGGGACAATGACCTTCTGCAACTTCAAGCTCATGTCTAGGAGCTCCCAAAGGCAATATGGCCATGCACTGCCTCTGAAAAGACATGGAAAGCAACTGGCACGTGGTCTAGAGTCCTTTTCTCCAGATCAAGCAGAGTGGGGAGATCTGGAAACCCACTGATAGATGGTGGAGGTGGTAATGGGTAGATGGTGAGATGCTGAGTCTTGCTCTGCAGCAGACTTTGCTGTAGCTGGGGCTGGGAAGAAGAAGGGGAGACCTGACCCAGCGTGTGAAAATGTGCTACCAGGTCCACCACTGTGGCGGGGCTGATGAAAACTGACAAACCGTGGAGTGAAAGGGAATAAGAAATTTTAACTCCAGCTTGACAGCTTTGAGTAGCTAAGGGAAATTGGCCCAAGACAAGGTATGGATTGAAAAATCACTGTTACCCAGGACTTGTGTTGCTGCACCCCAAAACTCTTTGACGCTGAGATGATGCTCAAGTCATGCTCCTCCCTGATGCTGCAAAACATTCCCAACAGGAAGGGCATATACAGAAACCTGAATAAGGACTTTTCTCTGTGAACAATTCGACTCTGGAAGAATTTCTCCAAGAATGGGTGTGTATGGACCTTACAATAACATTTCTTCCATTAGCTGTAATTTTCAGTTTCAACATCCAGTGACAACTTTTGGGGTTCTTTTGGCTTTTGCTAGCTAAGAAATTGCCCTTCCTTCCCTTTGCCCTTTATGAAATGGAGTTGCCTGAGGTTTAATTTTCATTTCACTGATACACTTCTTCCAGAACTTTTTTAACTATGAAAGCCACATGTTCCCTGTCACACAGAAGACTGTTAACCAAGCCAAGCCGACTGCCAAATGCCCTGGGGCCTATGACGTGCTGTGTCTCTGGAGAAGTTTTCCTTTTCCATCTTTTCTGCATCTCCCTGTCTTTTGCAGGGATCTGGCTGAAACTTACAGATGGTTCCATGAAAAGGACATAACATAGCTGGAATTTCATTTTCAGCTGCTCTAGGAATAAATCACATCCTGGGCCTCCTTATCAGTACAATGTCATGAGTGCTGTTACTGACACAGAACAAATTGCTTTACCACTGCACCAGACAAACTGTGGGCAGTGGTGTGAACCTGAGATGCCCTTGCACAGTTCATGCTTGAAATCTCTTGAGTATATATATAGATTAATCAGATTGGGGAAGAAAAACAGCCATTTAAGACACTTTAATACTACTAGATTGGGTGAACTCTATGGTGTTCCTGATTTTTTATTTATTCAGAGCTTGGGAAGATGAGGAATGAAATGCATCAGTTCACACAATTTATTTAATGATCTTCAGAGTATGTAGTAGGGTGCTTACTCAGGGTTTTTCATTAATAATGAGAAGACTGTGTCAAAGCTTTTTAACTGTGATGAGTTTCAATATTAAAATAAGCAGTATTTGTTATTACCCATTTTAGAAGAAAGTAATTCTATGTCAGAATGAATCAGACTACTAAAACTCTCTGGAAAAATCAGAACTACTTTGGTTCAAGAAGAGTTGCATTTCAGTACAAGCCTGTAAGAACACAATTATTCTTACCTTCTTTAACTGCTTGACAAAATGTAGCTGTAATCCTCCACAAAATACCTGGACAGGAGTCCCCCTGAAGAYGATGAGACCTCACCTTGAGAAAAGTAATTCAGTAGGTTTTGCTGGAAGAACATAGCCTCTGTGCTTATTCCTGAATGGTGGTTTCTTCAGAGCAGGAACATATCAATTATCTAAAAATGCATCTGTGGTATTGATATTCTCTGATTTTATGAATTTTGATGTGTCTTCGATATATTTCCAGTGATGAGTGAGAAGCTTCTGTTGCATTTCTTTTCTACCCCTTCTAAACTTTAGAGGACTTCGTTTTTCACCTCTTCCAAAACTTTAATGTATGGAGGTGAAAAGCAAGTTCTTGCATGTGAATGGACCTCTCCGTTGGTATGGAAAGCAATTATAAACTCTGAAATTGACAGGAACCTCCTCGTGAAAAAAGAGCAGCTGATTAATTTCCTATTCTTTGGTCACCTTTCTGAAGCTGTGCCCTGTAGTTCAAATGGAGGACAGTTGCTGGGAGCACATTTTCTAGGAACTTCACATTTCTCCAGGCTTTGATTCAGAATCCAAACTCCCTGACATGGACCTGTCACTGCTGGAACCTCTGCTGTTTCCATGGGAGTAAAATAATAAGACTAAAAGAGTAATTTATATGTCTGTATGTCTAACTTTTTTTTTTTAATTAAGAAAGTCATATGCACATATTAAATGGCAGCTTTTGGCAATTTTAAGATTGCAGTTTTGTCTTTCCATAACCTGTGGCTTCTAATAAATAATAGTTTACAAGGGTATGTGTTCTATATTAACATAAACATGCCACTAATGTTATTTTGTAAGTCTGTCAAATATTTACCTGTATTTATTTTAATCACTGTTGACTTGCCCTTCCTTTCATTATTTCATTAATGTAGGATTAAAGATTGAGCTAGTGGTGCCTGTTTAATGTCCAGCTGATAACACAGAATGTGGCTTACTTTAGTTTCTGTTGGCCCTTAGTTAAACTTTATTCTCTGCGCAAAGTTCAGGATAAGTATTGTCAGGCCTTAAGGAACATGGAATTTTTCAAAACACTTAAATGCTTGTCCACTTTAATTAAAGTGCATTAAAAATGATGAATGGAGCCTTTACTCTATGTGCTTTTCAGGCTATCTTGGGGGCTTAAGCATTTGTCAGAAGAAAGAGAGGAATTTTATTTCTTTACTTCCTAATCCCCCATATGTTGAAAGTTATACTAGAGGGCCTAACACTGTTTCTTTGTCACTGTTACCAAATGCATGCCTTTGCATCTACCTTTAGAGAAAATGGTAAATGGGCAGTGCGACAAAAACAACTGAGGAAAGTTATACACTGTATGCTTTGGGAAACTGCATCTTTGGTCACTGTGAAAAAAGAGCTAGTTTTTATTAAAACAATTAAGGTATATTAAGAGATGGTCCAAGGGAGACATGTTTGATATTTTATGGTTATATCTGATTTCAAAATAGTCTGAGACAAAGTATGATTATACACCATCAGCTGTCTGTGATGAGAAGAGGTCTCAGTTCAGTTTGTGTAAATCTGGCTGTCTATGGCTATGCTAATAAAGGATTTATATTACAGATCAGGTTAGGTAATGTGACTTCTCTTGGCCTGATTTTCCAGCACGGTATGCTGTGTAAAACATTTAGACTTTATTTTTAAGAAGACATGTCACAGGAGTTTTGGGGGTGAATGTCAGGGCAGGTAATAGGGATGGAGACCATAGTCCTGGAGAGGACTGCCTTTGGCCATCACACCAGCTGGATGTGATTTGGAAAATACAGGGACACTTTTGTACCACAGTAATTCCATGTTCTGAAAACAGAAAACAAATTCAGAAAAATGTAAGGATTAATGGCACAAGTGAAACATATGTGCTTCTCTGCACATATTTAGGCTTGTCCTCCTGCTTACTGTGCTCTAAGCTCCAAAGCTATTATAGAAATAATGAACTGAACCTAGTGGCTCCCTCAGGTTTGCAAATAATAGTAATAGTAATAATGATAATAATTCTAAGAATGATTTTGAAAAAAGAGAAGAAATCATGAAGGTACTTTGTTGAATGGGGTTGAGAGGCAGCATATGGTTGGGAGGTTTAGTCCATGAGAGACTTACACTGACTATCATACTAGCAAGTGCTTTCTTCTCAAGGGGGTGCTATGCATGCATCTTGAATTAACAGAACTGTCCATCCTATTTCGTAGAAGGAAAGATCCATATGCTGCTCCAGAATCCAAAGGACGATTATGAGCATATTTGGAAAGATAAGATTGAAATCAAAATTTGTCACATCATCAATTTGTATTCTCCTTGTTTCAAAACAAACCTCTTCCAATAATGTGAGTTCTTTGCATGTTCATGAGTAGAAAAAGGACTTCTCAGCTTCATTCAGTACTTCCACTGCATTGAATGGAATTTATGCAGTGAAATTTGAATCATAAACACTTAGTTATTTTGTGTGTGAAACCAAAACTTTGATAATATCAGTGCTATGTTATTTTGAGGTGGACAGAAGTGTAAACCAGAAGGTAGCTTTAAAATCATATTTTTACCTGTTTTTCGGCTTTCCTGGCTTGTAAAAGAGCTTGACTTCTCCTTTTTAGCCCACCCCTCTGGTTTTAAGAAAAGCATCTTTGGGTGTTTCCTTTCCTTAGAAATGTCAGGAGCAGCTGCTTTGCTCCATGCTCATTTTTCTGAAGGAATTCCTGGCTGAGAAGGAGTCTCACGTTTTGTGTTGTCAGCTTGCATTCCTTGATTAACAGGAAGACATCTAAAGTGTTAGCCAAAACTTCATTACAGCTCAGGATAAAAAAGCTATTAACAACTAAAAGAAGCCAAAAAGTTTTAAAGAGTCTGTTGTTAACATTCTTTTTGCCTGGGTTTTCAGTTTCTTGACTCTAGTAACAAAACCATTTTGCCAGTTGCCTAGGTATCTTAATGTCATTTGCAGTAGAGAAGACCTGGTATTCTGAGCAAAGAGAAAAGGGGTTCCTGCTGCAATAGACCACAATAGTTTCTGTCTCTCTTGTGCATTCATGTCTTCCCAGAATACTTTAAAGGAAGTCTAAAAAGTTGAATTTCCTGTTCTTTCCCTTTTTCACATCACTGTAAAGGAAATGGGGTTGGAAGGATGAGAACAAAGAAGCAGAGAAAGTAAGAGCTCGAACTCACAGAACAAAGTACTATTTTGACATTCCTACAAAAAAATATTTCTTGTCTGGCCCTGACCCCTGAGGTCCTTCTGCTCACTGCAGAAATTGTGCAAAGCACTTTTCTCATGGGAAAGGGGTACGTTTCCTCCAAAGTAAATGAACGCTTCGGTAGAGTAGACCCAGAACTGGGTCATGAAGTTGTATTATGAAAAGAAATGCATTTTTTTGCTGTAAATAATATTAAGTTTGATCTCCTAAACAATATTTTTTTTGCATTCAAAGTATAAATGATGTGATAGGTATCAACTCTGATGACAYTTGCAATATTAGCAGCTCATTTTTTGGCGAGGCATGCTGTTAGTCAAATGGACGGTCACTCAGGCCTCCTAATMTTATTGAATATATTTCCTACAGGGAGCAAAGAGAGGTTATTTGCATTTTAGAAACAAATATACTGTGCAAAGCCAGCAAGAATAGTTACTCTGGCAGTTACTTTGTTTATGGAGGGTAAAATACGTGCTCCACATCCTGTCATCTCCAGAGCTTGGCAGTGCTATTAGCAGAATCTGGTTTGGTTAACGCAGCTGAACGCAAGCTTGGGGCCCCTTGAACTCTGGATATTCAAGAAGTCATGCTCACAGTTTCAGAGAGGAATGCTGAAGTAGATGTGGGTCCTTTAAATACATTTAAAAACATTTATTATATGCAGTTTACTTCTGTTTACATGAGATGTTATCTAGAGGATGCTAAGAATGTAAACATCACTGTTCATTTGTGCTTACCAGTAAAAGCTGATTATAACCATCTGTTATAAAACAGACTCAGAAAGAGCTGACCTTTCTGGCTTCTAGCTCTTGCTTGCCTGAGCACAGCCTAGCAGAGTGAGTGAGCAGTGAAAGCGCTGTTATGTTGCTGTGTGCTGTCTGACTGCTTGATAGCATAGAGGAGTCCCTCAACATGCAGTGCAGAAAAAAAGCAGACATTTCTGCTTGACGGTACTGCACCTAATTTTTTAATGCAATTAAAAATCCATTTGGCAGTGTTTGTGGCACTGGCAGGATTTCTGCTTTGCTTGCAAAATAAGGTACTGTTAATAATATTTCTATTGTACTGTCCATAAATGATGAGGCTTGGTTCCCCTGATAAGCTCTGCGTGGGGAGGAGTATATTTATTTCAGTGAGGTCCCATGGAAGTACAAAGACCCACCCAGGCAATGCTAATTCATTGCATACAGGTTGGACACTTGGCATTCACTGTCCAGGACAAGCAATCAGCTACAGATTAAAATACAGTCACTGAAGTTTTCTAAACAGCAGTATTTTAGCTTTAATGCACATTGCTGGTAAATGAAGTAGTTTAAAATGTCATACTATTACTGTACTTCCTCTGATTTTGTTGGCAATCTCTGCTGGTGTGACATTGTCCTCTAAACCCTTAACCCCTGGCCCCAGTAGTTTGAAGGTGCCAGATACTCAGCACTGCTTCAAACAGAGTAATATCTCATGATGGCATCCAAATGCTGGACTACAAACTGTCACATGCTGGACATTTCATGGCCCGGCCTGGAACCAGCACGGCTGAGGGCCATCTCACTGCATGTGCCTTCTGGAAAGAGGAAGGTGCTAAAAATGGGCAGGAGCAGGGTTCAGAATAGACAGAAATGAGACTCTAGCAGATTATATGTACTACATATATGAAAATTCGCAATGAGAAAACATGAGCTGAATACCATAATTCAGAAGAGAGAAGACATCCAGTTTAAGTTAGAAAGGTGACTTTTTTTGGATATAATTTCAACAAGACCTTCCCTGCCTCCTGTGTGCTTGGAAGACAATGGCTTTCTGCTATTGACAGAACCTGTTTGACCCAGTCAAATTAACAACTCGGGAAATGAAAGTCTGAAATGCACTTTGGCTGAGGCTGCCAATTTTTAAACAGATTAAAAAAATAACAACACTGGTGAAACTGATGTGTCTTTGATCTATTTGGTATGGTTTGCTTCTTCATGTTTAAAAGCAGGTTTGAATCAAACTCCATGGATCGTAAAGGGTAAATTCTTGATCCCAAAGGATAAGATCACCAATGTCATTGTCACAGCTTTCATTGTCTTTAGCAGAAATAGGCTTCCACCCCAAATCTGAACAGAAGTCCCCATTTTTGTAGCTTGCCTGCATCCCTATTTATAATATATCCTGTTAACTATGTCAGCCGTCCTGCATATAACTCAAGCCAGCTTTGGAAATAAAGGCACAGTACTAGAAACATATGAATTAGCATTTTCACTTGACAAACAATTTCTTTTGTCTAGTACCTTATCAGTGAGTATCTCTGCACAGAGCTAGAGAACAAAGGCAAAGGCAAGTTGGAGAAGGGATGAATTTTCTGGTCAACTTTAGTTTCCATTGAATACTAAGATCTACATTTAGTTTACATTGAATACTAAGGTCTGGATAAAACTTGCCCTTAAAATTCAAGTGCAGATTATAAATATAATTATCTGTGCTTCCCTGAAGGCTAGAAAAGTTTGGCCTAGCAGGCGATTCCTTCCGCTTTTGGGGATGAAGTGACCTTTGTGGGGAGAAACAATGAGGAAAAGAGGGATCGGGTTGTAAAGGATGCATTTTTCATCTGATACTAAAGCCCTCTAAAATTTGCCCATTTGCAGTAGTAATTGGGTTGTTATTGTTTCCCCTCATGTGTGCTGCTGACCTTTCATCTCCCTCCTACAGATTTTTACTGTTCTGAATGTCACATAGTGTTGAATTAGTCTTTTCTGAACAGTTGCTCAGAAAGCTAATGCCATATGTAAGCTATTGCCTTCTTCAGCCACAAGCAGACCCCCATATGCTCATTTGTTCATATTCCTATTTGTATTTCATCTCCTTGCCCCAGGCAGATGCTCCCAAGTCCAGACTCCAGGACTGTGGGGCTGTATTGCCATGTGGCCTGGGGACAGCAAAATACAYGTGGAGAGCACTGGCCTTTCTAACACTGGTTCGTAAGAGCTGAGTGCTGTGTTAGCAGCCGTGATCTGGCCTTTGCCAGGGTACATGCAGYGCAGAAAAGTGTCTACCAAAGGCGGCCCTCAATGGCGCTACTGCTTCTGGAGTAGATAGTTGGCTAAGTATAGTACAGGTGCGTACATTTAGTCTGGACCATCARTAAGACCAGGCCTCTTGAGCAATGTTGGGATAACAGGTTTTCCTGTAAACTTTGTTCCCTCCTAAAAGGCTCTAACTGAGGCATCTGATTTGTGAACATATCGCCCCCAGGCTCCACTCTCTCATGCATGAAAATGCAGAGAAGAGTTAAAAAAAAAAAAAGGCAACCTCTCAGGTTATGCTTTCAGTCTCATTTAATTACTTTTTAGAATCCATTCTTTCTACCCTCTCTTAGGATGGAAGGGCAATTAGAAGAATACAAGAGCCTTGAAGCAGTGAAATTCAGTATGTTATAAAGACTGTGAGCCAAGWTCATATCTGTCACCACAGGTAAGAGGCCTTTGATACTGTCTGTGTAATTCCCTTCTGTGTAATTACATACATGACCTGAGTCTGTGATTTAAAAGGATCAAACTGCAGTTTTTGGCTAGACTCTTAATAGGGTTTTTGTTGCTGTCTTCATTGGATGGATTTAGTAAAGCTACCAGCTGGAAGACTGAATAGCTCCGTAAATTCCACTACTGATTCTTTTGACTTGTTTGTGTTTGAGCTTTGAACATTAACGAGGGGAAGTTTGGTGAGCTTTATAATGGGGGACCCTGTGATGCATGTTTGAAGTTCTCTCTTCCCAAACAGTTCCAAGTGCAAGCCACACCTTTGTGATACTGATGCCTCTGCCATCCTATTTTTTAATCTAAGGGGTATTTGACAAAATATCTTTTCAATTTTGTAAGTCTGCTTAAATATCAATGATGTTCCTACAGATATTGACAAATCAAACTGTTAGAAAATAGAGTAGCCTATACTGATTTCTACAGAGGAAGGGATTCTCTCTCCCCAATAATTAAAAAAATTCAGTTTAAAGCACTGAGTTAATCTTTCCAGAAATGAACCAATAACCAACAAATGGAAAACTCCGCATATGCTTGCAATGTGACTTTTTAATTTTTTCTGTTAGTTTTACTTATGTTAAATCAAAGCCATTTTTGTGGAGCAAAAGTTTTCCTTGAATATAAGTGAGCTTTTATTCCATGCTGCTTTTCAGTTCTCAACTCTCTGCTGTTTTAGCTGCATCCTGGGTAAAAGCAGTTGCTGAGATGTGGGAGATTGCCTGTGGCCTGCTTGTTCCTTGCTCTGAAGCTGCTGAGGAGCACTTGTGCCATCAGCTCTGCTCCACGACAGTGACCTCTGGACCAGGGTGGTCACAAGCTACTGGTAGGTGGGAACAAACTGCAACTGCTGTCACAGTAAGTGTAAGTGTAATCCTTTAGCTCATTATTTCTGCAGAAAGTAGAAACAGCATAAGTTCCCCAGGGCAAAGCTCCATGCCAGCGTGGCAGTGCTGCCTCAGGTGCCAGGCAAATGCACTCAGCATGGGCCTGGGAGTGTCCGTGCAGCACGACCATCACCAGGTGTCCTGCAGTTAAAGCTTCCTTTGGGCTTGTCAACACACATGCCTAAAAATAACTGGGCAGCTTTGACATTCAGGCAGGTTATCTTTTTGAGACGATTCAATTTTACTCTTGATTCAGTCTGAAAAGTGCAATTTTCAAAAGCTGTGAGGGACTGAGAAAGGGAACTCAAATTTAGATGTATACACCCTTCACTTTCATGGCAGTTTTCCTGCACACTATACTACCGTTAAGGTTGAGTAAGTCCCTAATCACCSTGCACAGGCTCTGGGGGAGATGCTTTCTCTCTCCTCCCTCTGTATGGATGGATGAATAAAGTAATTGGATATTTCAATTGGTCATTGACATCTGAGATGTGCCTGAAACCCATCCTGTGAAATCCATACCAAGACGAGGTTAGTTGGCTGGCTTGAAATTTCACAGCTGGTTCCCATCTCTGTAACAGCCTGAATCCAAACTCAGAGCGACCCATTTCTTTGGTCTCGTGCTCTCRTTATTCTAATCTAATCTCAGTTTTTGGGAGGGGAGGGACAAAAGATAGGAAAATTTTCATTCTTACTTATTTACATTTCTGTGCTTTCACAACACCTACCTCTGTCTGGAAACAGTAGTTTTTTCTTGCCAAAAAACTGCAATTCTCAAGAGAGTTCCTTTATGCTTTTTTAGATGGACCTGTTTGGCTATTTTCAAATTAAGTTTGGATGAACTTCCAAGTGAATAAACACCTCACCCTATCATTCATTTGTACTCTGTAGAGAAGATCAGTTTGAAAATAGATTTTTAAAAAGTTGTTTGATTTAATTTGATTTTTTTTTTATTTTACGGGGATCATCAGCTAAAAAGTGCGGGAGTAGGGGGAGCTATATATCTTTTGTCTTATTATCTAGATGAAAATTTTAAAAAGAGGGACTGAAGAAGAAGCCAAAACTAGCAGTGCATGGTGATACAGGTCGAACACAAAGCTTAAATTGGCACAGCATCGAAAAAACAGATTTTTAGCACACAGATTTAGGAAACCAAGATATAAGCTGACCAGCTTACAAAGTAAAAATCCAAGGAATAGATCAAGAATCAGGAGATAGTTCTGCAACATTGTAAGAAGCAGATACTGAGGATAAAAACTAAGCAATTCCATGAATAACTTAAATTGAGTGACTTCTCTGCTTTTCCTGGTGATTAAAGACTTAAAAAGATAGAGATGTGAAAAAAAGCAATGAAAGAGGAAGAACACTATTTGTGAGGTAAAAAAGAGAAAGAGTTGAGTTTATTTAAGAAACAAATGCTGCTAGCTACAGATGTGACTGCTAGACTGACATGCTAAATTTAGAAAAAAGTTTCTGCTCTTGGTGCTTGCCTAGCTATTTTTGATGTGTGTTTTTAGTTTTTTTTCTCTACTGATGCAAGAACATGAAGTTCAGATGTTTTAAAATATTTATTCAAGAGCCTTTCTTAGGCATATCTTTCCCATTTGAGAATTTTCTCCTTCTTGCATTATCTACATCCATCCTAAGGGCTCCTGCAAAAAAAAAAAAGAAAAAAAAAAGAGAAAGAAAAAGAAAAAGAAAAGAAAAAGGCAGAAAACTGCTTCCACTGACCTATACTTTTGGATTACTTGCACCTTTGCAGTGATTTCTTATCAAATTCTTGATGGCTTTTATTTTTCTGCATGTCTATGTCAGGCTGGGGAACCAGTTCTTTGACCTCATCAGATCATACAGTAACATGTGCTTTGATTTTATTCAGTAATAATAACCAAAAAAAGGTGTACCTTGGGCTGTGCGAGGTGAAGTTATAGACTGTTTCTGGTGCCTGAGTTTCAAGTTCTCCTTTCCTAATGCGGGTTTTGTTCTGCACCCCTCTCCTTTTGTCTCCAGCTTTGCCTTGCACTCTGGCACCTCTCAGGTCGTCCATCCTCTCTTACATCCCCATGTATTTCCCACTCCTCAGGTCTGTGTCTGCCCAAACAACACTGGCTACTACTTGGTCCACAGCTGGGCTGTGGCATTTAATTAGGAAGAGCACTGGAATACCTGCATGTGCAACAGGGATTTTCTGGAGGAGTATGAACTTTGCCTTTCCAGATGGTGATAATTTCATTCGCTGCTAGAGAGTATTGGTTCCAAGAGTGTTATGATTTAAATAACACATCTATCCTCCCAGATTTCCCCAAGCCCTCTCTAGGTGCATAGAAGTGGGGTTTCTTTTTTTCCTGTATCTCAGGAGGCTCCTTCAATTTTCTCTAATTAAACTGTCACTGTAATAACACCTTGGCTGGATGCCAAGACATGAAAATCCTTCAGAAGCTAATCTACTTAGAGTATTATAGCAGATTAAAGCACCATCCTGTGTTTAAAGTCTTCAGCATACCCCCCAAACAGTTACAGATCACACTAGTTTTAGAATATGGTTTCACACTTATTATAATGTTGCTGTAAGTAAAAATGTGTTCTCAGCACAAAACTTCAGAGGAATGGAAAATCTTTATGAAGATTAGCAATCCTGGTTTTCCATCTGAATGGCATTTGTAGCATAGGCAAGGATAAATGAAGGGTAATTTCAATATACTAATGAAYTGCTTTACTGGAGATTGTTTGAGATCGAGTTGCATCAGTTTTGTGTTAGTCCTGTCTAGTTCTAAGAAGTACTCTACCTCCGCAAGTTAAGGAGTAACTCCACAGTGTTGTATACTGGGGACATTGTCCTCTGGTCGGGGGAGAAGGACTTGCCCACAACTGGGGTGGGGGCCCTCCTGATGCTCTTCTGACTTTACACCATCTGCTTGCTCTGCCTGGCGGAAGTGACTACAGGAAACCAAGGCCCTTTCCAGGATCTCCCTGTTTGCTTCCTCTTGTAAAACACTTTTTCTTCAATTCATGTTTATTTGGTCTGTGTTTATTTACTGGCTTTACTTAATGCATATGCCACTGGGGAATTACTAATGTGCCTTGGGGAACTGTTGCAGCCTGCTGTGAGGCTGAAGGTCCCCAGCAAGGGCTTGATAGTCCACCTGTGGTGGGGGGTCCTGAGGGGGGTGTATGCCTGAGCCTCAGCTAGGCAGGAAATGAGTTTCTCCAGTGCCGGGGGAGGAAGGAGAGTTCTGTGTCACTCAGCAGCCGYAGGGCTGGTGGTGTGGCTCATACAACCAACATCAGCCCAGTAGCCCACATGCACCAAAGCAAGTGTCCTCTTTTCCTTTCCCAGAGCAGGGTGATCGCAGTGACAATGAGGTAGYTCTTCTTGAAGAATACATATGTATACTACAGGCATATGTCTATATGTATATCAGACATATGTATGTATATCTGGTCCAGATAGATTCTGATCTCTCATCTAGGGGAAGCCAAAAGGCACAGATCTTAGTTAATTTGTGCACAATTCTGCTGTTGATCTGTGTTCCCACAGAGTAGTACACTTTGAACAGCACCTGGAAAGACAATGTGTGGTCTACATACCTGCCTGATGCTGTAGCACTTCTACTATGCACCAAGTCAGTTCTTAGAATGCTTCATATTCAGAGATGTGTGATTATACTTGTACTAAACATTATTTTGGTGGTTTTCCATTTGGTAACTTATTGTCCTCTTCATCTTGCCAGGACCAGCTCATCTTCTAAGCGTAATTCAGGGAGAATCAGGGCTTACCAGCTTGCTGGTGGTGATGGTTACATCCTTCTGGGGTTAGGATAGCTCCCACAACACAGCTCTGGGCTTGGGCAGATCTCTGAAAATGCATCTAGTATCCCCTGAAAATTCTGTGGTCTTTGTCCCGTCAGCTGCTGGCAGGGGCTGGTGAACTAGCTGCTGTCCTTACAGCTTATCTATTGCAGAAACTGCCTGGTTAGTGCAATGCATAAAGCCAACTGACAAATACAGCCTGCAAACTCCTGAGCATCATTGTGGTATGAGAACATGGTTGTATCCCAGCTTACCAGCCATTTGGAAAGGACGTTAACCAGCTCTTGAAACGGAAAGAAGGGAATCATGGAAATCTGTGGTTTTGACCCCAGCTTTCCACACACAGCTACAGTGGTAGGTGGGAGTGGAGTATGGACAGTGTTGGGAGTTTAAAGCAGAAGACCCTGTCACATGAAGGCTGTGGTTCATACCTCAGAGAGGGACAGATAGACACATTTTTTATGCAGTCCTTAGGCAGAAGATACCATGCCTTATCTTGCTACCAGTTATGTATGATCCCTGTTCCTGATTCTCTTCTTTGGCCAGCCTTGATGAAGGCAGGCATGAAATTTAGCCGGCACAGCAAGGTGCCTGCTCTCGCTGGGTGCTCGGATGGTTGGTTATTCCTTGGGCTTTTGCTTGTGTCTCCTGAGAGCCAGACAGAACAAGGTGCCATGGCCTTCTGCCTTCAGGGTTTTTGTTTATCCCTGGGGGTTAAATCAGCTTCAGCAAAAGTGCTGATGAAAATGAAATAGATGGGGAAAAAAAAGTTTGTGGTGACTGATTTTCGGCAGAACTCCCCAGGAAGGCTTGATAGCTTTTGCTCTGGAAATATCTAGTTATTCCTGAAATCTCTGTTTGGCAAAATGCAATTTTCTTTTTTTGTGTGGTTTAAATAAAAATGCTGTTTCAATGGAGAAAGGAAGCAGCAAATATGTTGAATATGTGATTTTTCGGGCTTAATTGTTTAATTCTGAATGTACATATTTATAGAAACAGTACATTTTTAATTGTGTCTTTAATTCTCCCAATTAGTTTAATCTGATCAGAAGTTTACAGTGCTCAAAGATCTCTGACTTAACAGAAATACTTGCTTGAGTAGGGTCTAAAGAGACCCTTTATTTTGTTCATGCTATGTTTCTGTTGATTGCATTTTACAAAGTAATTAAGAGCTTATAGTTCTGCCCAAACTGATAAGGTGTTCAGGCAATCTAGCTTTACATGCATGCTGGTACAGTTAAAGATAAGGTATTATTCTTTGCAATTACCCCTGAGTTATTAGAGCTGTTTACAGCCACAGCCTGAAGCGAATCTTTCAGATGCTAAAATGCAACCTTTGTGAGAGCTGAAGAAACGTTAGAAGGTTTCTTATTCTTCTGTTAAATGTCACCCTGCCGTGCCCCCACTTCAGGTTCCTGCAGAAGGCAGAAGGCAACTTGTGCAGAACATGAAGTAAAATGGAGGATCTGGTCTGGAAATTTTTTTTGCAGATCTTTGATTGTCAGTGACAGGGTGAGCTAAACAAGGAAAGTCAGTGAAACTTTAAAAGCATTAAGTGAGATGAAAACCCAGTTGTGCCAGCTGTGGTCTAAATCCATATAAGCCAAAATAAAGGGCTTGTCTTCAAAAGGCTCACTTTTCAAAGACTCTGGGCTCCTGGTAAAGATGTTCAGAGCCCCATTAAGTTCACTTTTCATGAAACAACTCAAAATAACTAAAGATCCTTTTCTGAGTATGCCAATATTTTTTTAATGGCAGTAATGGAATATTCCTAAAAGCCTGTTGGTTTGCAGAAAACCAGACAGATGTTTAACTGTGAGGACAGTTCCCCAGCTGTATTAATGGGGCTGTGTGATCTGGGGGTTTTGATGGAATGATCAGAGCAGGAACAGATTTTGAAGAAGTTGTGGGCTCTTCTGGACATGCTCTTCAAAGCCTGGTTGTGAGCATTTTTACAGGGAGTGGGCAGCCTGCCAACATGCAACAGTCCTTCACATGACTTTTTTTAAATCTGTGGTGACTGGCCACGTTCTGAACTTGTAGTCTTTACCCCTTCCCTCCTACTTGTCTTGATGTTAAAAAAATTGTCTTTTCCTGTCCCTTTTTAGGTACATTAAAGAATAGGCCACAGGGTTGGAATCTGTTTTTTCTTCTTTTCTGGTCCTCCACTGCCTTCAATTAAGTTTCTGTCTCCAGACATGTCAAATTCATTACTTTGGTATTTGTTTAAAACCTACCTTTGCCCTCTGTGAGCACATCGGTCTGCTCAGGAAGGGGTGGAAAGTTCATCTTGGGTCTCCTGAGTGACACCTGTGTGACAGACCAGTCCCCACACTCAAAAGTTAGAAATGCTGAAGGTCATATTAGCTGCTGCCAACCAGTTCATGCCAGGTCATGCTACTTGAACACTGGAAAAACTCAGTCTCCATCCTTTTTTGCTAGAAATGCAGCCTACAGCAGCAGTGCCCAAGAGAAATGGGAAGAACCAATACCTTCATTGATGTTGGAAGCACAAATACAAACATTCATAATTGCAGTTTCTGCACTTAAAATTCTGTGATGAAGCTTAAACGTGCAAATATGGCTATCACTGCTGCAGAAGATGCTATGTGCAAAAAGCAGCAGCCCAAGAGCATCTCTTTCCTGTAGCATTGCTGGTTGTGGCATAGTCCCACCACCCTCCCGGCAGTGTGGCTGGCCCTGAGCTGCCTGCGGGCACGTGGGGAGGGCAATTCCCTGCTGGTGTGCAGCCAGCACTGCCTCGGCCGCCTCATGCCACCAAAAGACAAGACATGGCTGTGAAGAGGTGTTCTGATGATTTGCAATGTGTACAGTGACCCTTATGGCTGTATGACTTGAGGTAACCTTAGGAGTGACATGCTGCAGGTGTATTCAGGGCCAGAGGAACTGCAGCGTCTGTCAAGATTTCGAAGTTCTTTACCTATCTCCAGTCATTACTCAGGGAAACCGAATAAACCTCTGGAACAGCAGAGGGTATAGCCCAAGATATGCGGAATTTTGAGAAAAATGAAACTGTTTAAAAATGAATGTTTTCGTACTATCTTGTGACTGTTTTATTGTTGGTTTGTTTGATTCTCCAGAATGCCATTCTTAATCTCAGGTTTAGCACCTCTTTTGCAGTCAGAAACTTGAATAGCCTGTCTCTGTGCTCATGAACTGTGCTACTACAGATATGGTGCATKCACTTTCCAGTGAAGCAGCTGGCAGCGATGCACTGCATTTGATCTCCTGACAGCTGTGCTCCATATAAGACATTAACACATTAGGGTAATTTCTTTAAAAGCTGTGTGAGATTAATAAAGTCTATAATGCAAGCTCTTGTTGCAGGGGAATACATGGTTTTACTTCCTGGAGCTGTATGTGAACCTGAAGTGGGTTGTTGTTAGACCTCATTGCTTGACACTATATGAGGCTCAATTGATAATTATTTCCTACACTGATCTTCTGTAACACATGCTTTGTTTGCTTTTAATTGATATATCAAAATCTTTTTTTCACAAGCCCATAGTGCCTGTGTGCAGTTGGAATTATTAAAAATATTGAAGATTTCAGAAAATGATGTCAATTACTGACCATGCATTCAAAGTGCGCTGGAATTTTTCGCTTGTGTCATTTTCTATTCCTTTCTCTTACACCTCATGAACAATCACAGCTCCCAGCCCTCTTGCCTGAAGGGACACCATTATAGAGCTGTGCAAAGGGAACCACACACCAAGTTTTTTCAAATTTACATTGCTGCAAATGAGATTACAGAAACACGTTCTGCAGTATGTTCTGTTACAGTGACGGTCTGAGACTTCACTCTGTTGATGTCCTTTTGCATTATTGAGATGAATATTATAAACAAATACTGAAAGAATTTGAGGGCTCCTAAATGAGTGAGCTTTACCTGCCACAAACGAGGCATGATGGTACTGCCGAGAGGGAACACTCTCCTCTCCAGGCAGTGGGATTGGGGTTGCTGCTGAGACCAGGTAGCTGCCGTATCAAGGGATTATTAACAACGTAAACCTAATTCTACCAAATTAGGAAAAATGGTAATCCTGCCAGGATATATAGCATATCACTTAAGGAAAATCTCTGCAAAAGCAAGTGATGGGTCCTCATTTGACCCTGCAGGGTTTACTGTAAAGATGAGTTACATGCTGCACCAGGCTTGTTATTGCTGTGTATGGTAAGACATAAGACACAAACAACATGCTCTTTACCTTCCTGCATTAACAGTTGTTGTCTTATATTCAGCAAAACCCTACCCATCTCACACAGCGGTAAGACCCAGTTCGGCTGCAGTTATTTAGATTGCATGTTTTGCAGCAGCCTCACAGTAATTTGTGTCAAAACAGAACTGTAACATATCTCTTAGGCCAGAGCCCAGCACAGGGATTTTGTCCTGCAGGTCTGCACGAGCGCGAGGGGCACTCGATTCGGGCACTGTGGGGCAGCAGCCGCTGCGGCAACGGCGTCCTGCGAGCAGGACCCGCGTGTCTCCAACACAGCAGTTCTGCTCTGCTCCCATCTCCATCTGCTCTGGTCCCGCCCAGGCATGAGGGGGGCTTGTCTTTTGCTTGGCCCCTCCGTGTGGCCGAGGAAATGAGGAGGAGGAGGAGGAGGAGGAGGAGACCAGAAGGGAGCTCTGCTCTCAAGAACAGTGACAGCTTAGGTTGTGCTGTGAAGGAAATATACAGGATAAATTATAAACACCAAATATGCCATTCATGTAATAGTCTCAGATCTTAGTGACACAATCATAGACAGTCTGTGGGAGGAACGCTTTATCGGCATGAGCCAGATTTTGTAGAAATTATGGTTTTACCCAAAGAATGCTTCATTTAGATTGCCAGCTTTATAAAAACACCTTTCTTTAATTTGCAGTAATAGTAGGCAAAAAGAGCATCTTGGCTCCCTTTCTTTCCTCAGTTCTTTGCCAAAAGCCTACACTGTTTTAAAGAGAAATATTAGCAAACATAAATAAATAAATCATTTTCCACGGTATGTGAAATAAATAGCTTTGACGTTTTTCTATAATATGATATGTTCCAGTTGAGCACCTCAGTGCTTTATAAGTGTAGGCCTGAACTTAACTTAAAAGAAAAAGATTCCTTAAAAGCAATCATACTGCAAATGGCCTTGATATGATTTGAACATCAATGGATCATGTCATTTAACGTGACTGGAAGATAGTTGAGTAGTGTTTTCATTTGACAGGAAAGCTGAGGCATACAGTGCTTCCCAAGAAGTTGCACTGAAGTTCTCAAGCCGAAACCAGCATCCAGAATTTCTAACTTCATCTGTTATGCTCAATCTGGAAAGCATTTTGATATACTGGCATGTCTCCACATGTTCATTACTCATTAGAAGGGAATTGAAAGCCAGAGCAGCTATGCTTAATCAGAATTCATCCCAGCTGCTTATTCAACCAAAACTAAAATTCTAAATGAAATCTGAAGTAAATAACCGTAACTTATCTTCTGATTAGAAGCTAGCAGTAGGGTAATATAGGCTTCCTTGTATTCAGTAAGTGGCTGTTGTCAGTGGATTGGATCTATGGTAACTTCCCCCATTCCCTGAAGCATGCCTTTCTATCACTTTAGTGGAAGTATATGCTGGTTAAAACTCACTTTAGGTCACAGCTACATGGTCTTCTTGTTCCAAACAACGCAGCAATGTCATGGTTCATGAATTAAGAGGTCAACTGTTTGTCACTGGAGCTGAAAATATCTCCCTAAAGGTTAGGCATCTGAGAGACTCTTTAAAATGCTGGCAAGTTTCTATGACAATGGCCCTTTGAAAAGAATTTTTGATACTTATCAGGGAAGAAATTTCAACAGCATGATGCTGTATCATTTTGGACTCATTAGCTTAGAAACCTTTGCCACACTTGTTGAACAGAAGTGTGTATAGCTTAACACTCTCGTTGTTAATTACAGGGAGAATTAAACCTTTCTGTTATGATGCACAAAATTCAGTAGCACTGATAAAAAGAAAGTTCCAGTCTTTCTGTTGCCTAAGGACAAGAATGGTTTTATAGGATACAGACAAGAGTAGTGATTTTTGCTCGAGCAGCTGTAGCACAGCATCTCAGAGGCTGCTTTGCTGCATGTGAGAGGGCTAGAGCCATTGGAAAGCAAACCACTTGCAGTCCGGGGCCACAGACCATTGAGCTATTTTTGAAAGTCACCAAAACTGCCCAGGACTCAGGCTGCTTCCTCTACCCAACTGGCTACTTACCATGATCTCAGCAACAGGCTTGGCTCCATCCTGGGTGCTGACAGGCAAGCCTCCACGCAAGCCTGCCAGACCACCCGTCCTTGCAGGATCAGCCCTCTGCCAATTTATTTGCCCTTATTTTCAGGTTCACCATCTGATCTTGCATTGCTGAGCCTGCATTTTTGTGTTTTGGAAGAGCATAACTTAGCACTCTTCCCACATTTGCYGTAGTGAGGAGTATGGTGAATCTTTAAGGCCACAGGCTGGGGAAAAAGAAGAAGGTAGATTTAATACTTCCACTTTTAAATATGATCTTTCACCCTATCCCCCTTGCCCTGCATCAGAGAGTGAGGAGCAGGACCTTTCCAGTGGGCACCTCAGAGGTGCTGCAGCCTGGTGGTGTCACTCAAGTAACAAAATTTCTGCCATTTTGTAAATTCCTGGGAAATAATGATATCTCTTTTTCCCATAGCTCAGCAGACCTTCCTGCTGGAGCCTTCTGGTCTGGGATGAGCTTGGTTCTTGTTGCTTTGAGAGCACCTTCTCCCTTGCAGCAGTGCTGGCTGAATGTGCAGGTCAGCTTGCTGTTTACAACACTAGACATTACAGTAGTTAGGCCATTGCTTATCCTTAGGAACTGGAAAAAAAAGAGGAGTTCCCCCCCTGCCCCCCCCCCCTTGCCTGTGCTGTGCTTCAGGTGCATTTTTTTTTCTTTCCAAATAAAAGCCAGGAAAGAAAGAGACTGATTATAACTGTGTTCTGTTCAAGAAAGGTTCAAGAAAACACCTAGCTGCTTACCTTGATATCCACAGTCTATGCTGCAAGATTATAGCTAATTA
>NW_020450196.1:644548-734548 GCF_003343035.1 Apteryx rowi | reverse complement strand
GATACAGAAAATATTCTAAAAACAACATATCCACATGCTCTGCTCTAAGTAGAGTTTTATCTATAAAAGGGAATCTAGCAGAAGCTGAAATCCTCTAGCTTTTCATTGTTCTGCATTTCCACGTAGAACAGATGTGGGTGTTGCCGCACACAATTTGCTGCCTACATGAGCCATCACCACTGTCTGATGATCAGCATCCCTGTTTTGCAGAAGTGTCAGATCATGTAGCGTCAAGAGGTAACGAAACAAAGTCACCTTTGGGCAGTTGGTCACAGGCTCCCGTCCCTGTCTCCCAATCTTGTGCAGGACACCTTTCTCACTCCTTTTCCATGGGCTTCCACACCCTCATGTTGGTCATTCAGAGGTGCTTTCACTGTCTGGTAGAGCTACTCTACCATGAGGAGAGCTCACCTAATGCCTCATCCTTGGGATCAGTCCTTAGCTTGCCAAGGTCTTGGAAATCGGGAAGGCTCAAAAGCCAGAAGCTTTGTGTTGTCAGGTGCTGAAAACAATGCTATAATTTCTGTCTGCAGTTGCTGACATTGTGGTTCAAAGAAGTCGAACACAAATGTGATGGTCACTGACTAATCCCTAGTTTGCCCGCTGCATTCCATTTGTTTCTTTTTTATTCATTACTAGTTACTTGTCCATTACTAGTTACTTGTTAAAATGAAATGTCTATTCAAACTTAAAAGGCTTTGGGGGATTTCCTTTATCCACTACACTTTTCTCTCTTAACCCATCCGCAGCTTCCATCCTCTGAGGTGGGGTTGTCATTTCTATATCTGAGCCATTCTGTGGTTGGATTAGGAGAAGCCATTCCTCTAATGACATGTAGTTGTATTATTCCCTCTCTACAATGTGTATGATTATGTATGAAATCAAAAAGATGGCTAACCTAGTAACTGTTCTAGTCTTTTCATTTTACTGTTTTCACATTTTGTGTGCTTTCCCTAATTTATGCCCCTTAGAATAAAGAACCACCATAACTGAGAATCTCCAGGATCCCTCTTTCCTTCCTAATACAGAATAAGGAGAAAAGAAGAGATATGTCATATATGCTCCTGGTCTTCACAATCACGTGATACTCTTAGGAAAGCACCAGCATGACTACAAAATAATGACAGTAAAGAAATATAGTGGCTTGTATTAATATTAACACTGAGAAGTAGCCTACTCCCTTGAGGTATGATTCTGAGAAGTGAATTTTGTGACCTTTTTGCCATATCCCTCTTTAATCAGCAACAAAACAACCTATTGCTACATTTGAGTGGTTGAAAGAAAATTTTAAGTGGAAATATTCAAACCTTCTAAAAGTTTAATGAGTTTTGGAAATGGCCAAGAGGTTGGTACAATCTGAGTTTCTCACAGGTTGATTTAACTTCCCCTGCAAATAACTCTCTGCTATAGCTTTATACTCCCAAAGGGAAGAGAGGAATTCAGTGAGTGCACAGTAAAAGGAGGATGAGGAGGGAAGGAGAAAGGGTCGTGTGGAGGGCAGTATCCTGCCAACAACATCAGTGGAAGAATCTCACTGGAAGCTGCAGTGTTTTACGGACTCTCTCAGACACCTCTCAAAAAGACGTAGTTATTTCTTTTTCTCAGTCTTTTCTGTATTGCAGGGGGAATAAGAGGCTCTCTGCTCCCTTCGATTTCGGTGACAATTTCAGTGTTTAGGTCTGGTGGAATATGAGCAGTCAGAGCATGGTAGTTCATATTTGTGTAAAGAACTTAAAAGCGTGTAAAGGGAAACTAAGAAAAAAAATGAAATAAAATTATTTCATCTCTATCTTTCCAACTTTTGCTATGTGAGACAGTTTTCTGGGCTTAAAAGAGAAAAGGACAAAGACATTTTCATTGTCCTGTTTGGGGGAAAATAGCTACCTGTTCAGAAAATGCAGTACAGCTGTTAATCTCTAAGCATCTTTATTAAAACAAAAGCCAAGACTCGATTTTATTTGCTTTTTGTCTTCAGTGTGCTAGAGGTCTGCTAACAATGTGATCTATATCTCAAAATTTAAAATAGCTCTGACAATATAGACCAATCTATTTAACACTTAAAAGGGAACAATGCACTGTCTCGAAAAAACGATGTTTAAGGGAGGACAGCAATGGATAGGTCCTTCTTATTGTCCCAGTCATGGACTTTGACCAGCTCTGCCTTTTTAATAGTATGCAGCTGATTATCCAGGACATGTGTTATGGTTAAAGGCCAAGTTGTGACATATCTCTGCTCCTAATTTATTGAAAGTGCTCCTCTCAGTATTTCTCTTGCCCTTTCTTTATTTTCTTCTCTGTAACTGTTTTAACACCCCCTCCGCCCACCCTTTAGCTCTATTTTAGGAGAAAGGAGTGGGGCACGGCTCCTTAACAGAATTCCCTCAGGCTTTGCCATTTGTGGTCATTGCAGAATGGGGTTTCTTAACCAGTGGAAATGAAAAGGGTTCAGCAAGGGCTACTGAGGCACCTTCTGGAAAACAGTAGTTCAGTCTTTCTTCCCCACTTTTCCCCCTCAGTCCCTGGGCTGAGCTCTGGATATTCTGAGCTCCTGGGGAAAGGGGCACCTCTTCCGTGCTCGGAGATGAGTGCATACCTTGCATCAAGGGGCAACACTTCACGTTACAGTGCAATAGTGTTTCTAATGGTATATTCAGATCTTCTCCTTTACTGTTTGTATGCCCTTGTGTAATGTCAAATATGCTTCCAGTTTTATATGGCCCCCTCAACATACAGGGATACTCTTGCTCTCAGTCACTGTTACATTATATTGATTAAAATAGGCTATATTTGGGATTCTCGCATGAAAGTATAATCACAGGTGTTGGGTAACTGTACGGTCTGATGAACTAGGTAAATGATAAGYGAATCTTGGCAACAGTAACTGAAGAAACTGTAAATGGGAAACAATCATGTAACTTAGCAACTTTGTTGATTGTATTGAAATAGTATTATATAACCAAATACTATAAATATGTAACCAAGGTAAACGGGGGTTGGGATTCTCAGCTTTGGACATGAGTCCCTGAGACCCCGGGCCCTGAATAAAGCACCGCATATAACTGCTTTCGTAGTTATGTGTTTCTTTACGGGCAACAGTCACCACTATCTAATACCCCAAATTTGAGTGGATTACTGCATAGTGTATGACAGTGGCAAAGTCATGCTAGGAATGAACATAGGAATCAGAAATAATCACTGTAAATTGAAACTGTAATATGCAGTAATCACTCTTAAAATAACTGTAATGTGAAAAAGGGTAGAATAAAGAAAAATATGTTCTTTCTGCCTTAAAGTACTCTGCTACAGCAGAACAACAGAAGAGAAAAGCTATTAGGACATATCTCATACACTTCATGTCCTACAGCTGTTTTCTCTGATAGAGACAGATCTATTGATTGACTATGCAATGAAACACTTGTTGTTTCCTTACCTTGCTATGTCAAACAATGTAAAGGACTTGTGTTCACAGATTAAAAATGAGTAAGGAGAAAGGAGAGCAACTGTTATCTAGCATTCCTTCCCTTAGCCAACACCTTGTTGAATATTTGTTTCTCTGTGTCCTATAATCTTTGTTTGTAGTGCATGGAAGAGGAATGTTAAACATCAAACAGTCCGAGAGTGCATGTTTTAATTGCACATTCTGAAGTGACAGCCCCCTCATTTTACAGCTCAGAGTCTGTTCATTGCCCTGGGCTAAGTTTTAACTGCTGTAATAATATTCAGTATGTAAGGCTGCCATTTATTTTCTTTAATCCCCTCCTTAAAGGAAAAAAAAAAAGAAAAGAAATCCCATGTTCTTTCTGCTTCTTGTAAACTTTTCTTAGTGTTCATTAAAACATATCAGACCATCTCCCAGTTCACARCACCCACCCTCCACAATCTGCTTCAAGCTTTACAAAAGAAAGGGGCAATTTTCAATGCAGTTGTTCAGTGAAAAACTCCCAGGCAACCAGAGATTTTGTCACACACAGAGAAGCTCTTAAGGTCTGATTCAAATCCCATTAAATACTCTGGATTTCATTAAGATTTAGCTCAGGATCTCTAGTGACTATGTTTTTTAGTCAGGTATTAGGTATTATATCAGAGAGTTATGGGTGCTGTTTCTGATCGTACTTTTAGTGGTCTTGCAGTAGTAAATGTCCATCTAAATTGTAGGGAGTTAGTTCACTTCACAGACTCAGAGATCTATACTTTTATAACTTCTAAATAAAAAAGTGCTGAAATTCTTCCTACCAACTGGTTTATACCACATTCTTTAAAGTGAATTCCATTCATGAAGGAGTTGTAATGGTAAATTTTTTTGGAAAAAAATATGTAAAAGATAAGACCCTACTTGACATGACTTCTGAATGTACACAGTCAAGGTTTTCTATGTGTACCCCAGTACAGATGTTTTCTCCACAATCTGCTGTTGAAGGGATGTCTAGCTTTCAATACATCCTGGATGCTCTCAGGGTCTTACACAGTTCTCCAGATTCCTGAAGCCAGTGAACCCTTGACAAATTTCGAAATTTTTTCAAAAGCTTTGTGATGGTGATAACTCTAGAGCAGAGTTGCAGTTTCTTTTGTACTTTTTTTTCTTTCCTTTTTTTGAGCATCTTGAAAACCTGTTGTATTCTGTAAGAATAGCTAATGTTTGTAACTAGCCATTGCACAACTTCTCACATGTGCACCATCAGTTCTGTGGGAATACTAATGTTCTTCTGGCTTGTGGAGGAAATTTTTAACAAACGGCATCCTCCTTTAATCTGTCCCCAGCCTGATCTGTCCCATTGTTAACTCCTCAGAGTCATACCCGTTCCCCCTTCAGATATCCTTTCTCCTCCTCACAAAGGCTCATCTGCACGGGGTCTGCCTGCAGATGAAGAGCTCTTCAGAGACGCCTGGGCTGTGTCCCCCTCACACCATGCCTTGGACACATCCTTGGGGTGATGCCAAGGACCAAGAAGAGTCAYCACTCTTGAACTAACCAGGGGTAGACTCCTTTTCCATGCTCCCAAATCTCAGAGTCAGCTTCACAAGGCTATCTCTAATTATGGGAAATGAGATCTCTCTCTCTCTCTCTGCCACCTCATTTCTTGTGCCAGCGTGGTTTTATAGTGGATGTCTCATGGGATTTATCGGACTGTCTACAAGGTATAATGCTGTGGTGTGTACAATAATGTGAGGTAATTCATTTAGGTCCTAGAATCAGAAAGCTCAGTCATTTCAGCTTATAATCATAGCAGAACTGAGGGTGGAAATGACCTCTGCAGATAACTGGTCCCACCGCTTCTCAAAGCACAGCTGACTTCTAGGTTCCATCCAACTTTGAAGATGGATTAGCTGCTCAGGCCCTGACCAGCTGGCTTTTAACTRTCTTCAAAGACAGAAACTCCACAGACTCTCTGGGCAATTTGTTACACTGCCCAGCTCAACGTTGATTTTATTTCTAATATTGAATATGAGTTTCATTTGTTTCAGCTTTTGTCTGTAGCTTCTTGTCCCTTCCCTGTGCACCTCCAGCTGCTCCACACTCTTCTGTTAGACAGCTGAAGACAGCAAGAAGATTGCCCCTCAGCTCTCTCTTCTTCAGGCTGAAGTAGTCCTGCTCTCTCAGACTCTCTTGGTACATCATGTGCTACAGACCCTCATCATTATTAATCCTGCTGAGGGATAATAAWTAACATGATATCACACCGAAATAACAGAGCTATTCTGCTTCCAGGTCCTAAGCTGGTAACTCTCTGTGAACTGGGTAGGCACACAGCTCACCTGGAGCTAGTTCAGGCGTTTGCCTTATAGAAACACCCTTAGAAAACCAGTGAGGAGGGAGCTTAGTCCAAAAACACTGTACTGTTCATCCTAATATGTTGCTCATAAACACCATTACTCCACCAAGCCACGAAGCATATCTGAACCTTTGTGGGGCATCCTGAATCAAATAATGTCAGTCATTTGTTCACTCTGGGTAGGACAGTTGCCACATCAAGGAACAGCAGGGATGAATCAGGCTCAGCTGTGATATTAAGGGCAGAGCAGCAGGGAGGCTGTAAGGAAGTCAGAGGCAGCCACAGACTATGGCAGGAGTCTGTCTGCAGTGGCTGTAGAGTAGTCAGAGGGCAAAGCAGTCACTGTAGATCAGTATAAGTGCCCTGCAGGACACACACAGCTTTGCTGAGGCAACGGTCTTATTTATGCAGAGGAGGGAAGGTTAATCTCAGAGCTCTCCTTCCAACCTTCTTATTTTAATGCCATTATGCACTGAAAGTATCTCTTGTCATTTCATTATGCAGTCACCAGATAACTGATTGAAAGAGCGAGGTAACACTTCTGAGGAACTTCGCTCAGCCGCMTAAGGAGAGAGCCCTACAGCTGACAAGTAGGAGCCAACTGCAGAAACATATGGARCAAACATATGTATACAATGATACAAGAGTAGTGCCTGCAGGCAAAAGCAAAACCATACGAGAAGTGCCACCAGGGGACCAATTCTGTGGCAGAGAAGGGCTCACACATTCACCATGAGAAATGGGCAAGATGTTCCTGGCTCCTTTTGGAGCCTCTCTGCTCTTAGTATTTGACATAGGGTAAAAAGGGCAGCAAAGAAACTATTACCTGTGCCTGAGGTTTTTACCTGCACCCTCTCCTGGAGTTTATGGGGCAGGAACCAGAATTTAGATCAATTTGAGCTACATCAAAGCCAAGCCATGGCCAACGCATCTGCATGAATGAGACTCTGGAAGGGTCTGTTCTGAGAGACACAGCTGTCTCTCCCTTTTTGTAGGCACATATGGAAGGTATAAAGAGAACAGTGCATTTTCTGAACAGTGCCATTTCTAAACTGGTGATTAAGCTGTCTCTAAACTATAAACTATGATTTTTTTTTTATTATTATTTTTTTTTGGTAGTAGCTATTCAGGTAGGAGCGGGGAAAGTCAAAACTGTCCAGGCTTGGGTTTTATCAAATCTGTTAGCGCATACAGGGCTCTGTGAATAAAAACATTTTCATTGTGAATCAATGCCCCAAACTGATGTTATGGAGCACTGAGTTACTGGAATTGTCACAAGCTGCAAACCACCGGGTCTATGCTTCAGAGTTACTCACTACCACTACTGCTGGTGCTTTGCCAGTCAAAGCTGACAATTCATAGTTGTATTCTTCCTATCTGAGTCTCTCTATGGCTTGAGAAACCAGCTTCTCTGAAACTAGCTAAGAGTTTAGGTCCATCTGGTAACTGCTGTGCCATACTCATGCATTGCTTCATGAAGGGCCAGGGTCAAAGGACTTAGAATCCACCTCAGTCCACCTGGAGTTTCCTGTTGGCCTGTGGGAAGATATTTGGGAAGACCGAGGTCAGAAGAAAGTTAGGCACAGCAACTTCTTGAGACATGTGCCAGGGAGTTACGTCATCTCTCTCAGCCCTAGCTTCACTTTGCTAGCGTCAGGAAGAAGGAAGCAGGCACGGGAGTAGGGCATGTTCTCACTCTTAATATCTTCCTATGCTTTGCAGCTGATATTCTAAGAAAATTTAGGTTATATCCGATAAATACTAGCAATCCTTGCACTGTGTGGTACATGCCAGAGTCAGRTGTTCAGTTAAAAGGGTGCGGTTGCAGCAGACTCTGCTTTTTTGTTTGGAGGCTGATGTCTAATCTTTTTTTTTCCTCTTTCCAAATTGTCTTTAATGATATTGCAGACTGTGTTTCAGAGCTGTGAATTTTAGGAAGTGGAATGCTGTTTTTAGATGTGTTCATTTTGATAAGATTCCATGTATGCTGTCCCACTGAAAAGAAACAAAAATTGGCATGCTCTTTGGGCAGAGTTACATATTTGGGTTTTAGTAAAAGCTGTCCATATAAGTAAACTCTTTTAAATAAGGTGAGATATGGATTTTTTTCCGGAACATGTTAAAAAATTTTCAATCATGAATTTAATTTCTGTCCCTGGGGGTAGAATTCTACATTTTCTCTTATTTGGATTATGTTCAGACTGCTCTGTCTCCATAATTTTATGGAAAGATTTTCAGATAAAAAGCTTGAAAACCAGAGTTAAGATTTGGGGCTTGGATTACACAGTGAACATGCAACTAACTTTAAACTCGTGTTAGTCCCAATGTCTTCAGTCTTGAGTCTGGGCTAAGGTGAGAGGATCTGTCTTCTTTTACTTTAGGAAGTGGATAACTTTTAACAAAATCTTAACTGATTTTGGTTGTTCAGTGAAATATAAAACTGAGCTGATAATGTACGTACRACTGTAGGCAGCTAAGAAGGTCAGTCTGCAGGAAACAGTTGAGTGAACACTTACTTACCTGTTGGCAATAATGAAGGAAATTAAGWGTTACATGGATTTGTTTTTTCATCTTTTTTCAGGAAAGCTCATTGCTGGTGTTAAGGTTGTGGTTAATTTAAAGAGACTGTGTAAATAAGCAGCAAGGGCACTAATTTTTTTAAGAAACTGAAGGAAAGTTGAAGCTTTAGTAGCTTGAAATTACTTAGGAACTCATCAGATTTAAGTAAACTAGTATCATTCTCTAATCTCTGGGTCACAAGGACTTTGATAGTGTTTGTTTGATGTCAGAAGAACTGTGCTTTTCTTAACAATTTTATCAACATGAAAGATGAAGATTAACTGTAACTAGTGGCATGAGAGACCTTGTGCAATTTTTATTTTTCTTATTATCTTTTATTGCTTGTTTCCACTGCATTATCTGAATTTGCCTCAGATTAACTACTGTGGCTTTTTTTTTTTTTTAACAAGAAAAATTTCAACTTTGCAGTGCAATATTATATATTTCTATGTTGGCATCCAGGGCTAGCTAATCGCTATAGCAGGAAGAGCAGAGGGGCCTTGGCAACATCTTTTAAACTAAAAGCTGAATTTTTTTCCCCACATTCAGTGGCAAATCAAAAATAGATTTAACAAAAGGCCAGCTATTCATTTACCCTACTTTCAAATATATTGAATCTGGAGAAATGTCTATACCTGCATTTTGCATACTTGGATACTGTTTTATTAATCTGATACTCGGAATAGTATAGCTATGGTGCTCCAGCAGTAAGAATGGGCAGTAGTAGAGGATCTTACATAGCCCTCAGGGTTCAGCATGTGTTTGTATGTGCAGATGGATCCCAAATTCCTGGAACTCATATTGAGAGCTGATTTGTTGAGGGAAGTCTCATTTGCACATAGTTAATTTTCTGAGCGTAAGTGGATACTTAGTAGCATCCAAAGGTCAAGTTAATTTGTTGCTTGAATTGAATTGCAAGAACTGGTGAAAGATTTTTTTTGTGTATTTTTTTAATAGTTGGTCAATGTCTTATGCCAATTTTCTTTCTTTCTTTCTTTCTTTCTTTCTTTCTTTCTTTCTTTCTTTCTTTTTTTTGCAGGATTAACAAACCTTAAAAGTACTCTGAGAACACATTCATCATTTTGTCAGACTTGATCAATGAATTTTATTAAAGCCCAAGGATATTTTGAAAGGCCCCTGTCCAAATATCAGTCAAAGGAGAACATCTTAATAGAAAACATGTGGTACATTATTACCTKTGACTAACGGTTTGGTCCTTCATTATACGGTGAAAATCTGCTGGAGGAGGAAGAGAAGACCTCTTTTGTTAAGAGCATTTTTACTAGTGGAAAAGAGCTCTTTTCCTCTAATAACATGAAGCCCTTTGAGAACAGCTGGTTGTTTCTACTGCTGGCTGTTATCCTGAGAGTCGTCTGCGCCTCCTTTATCAGTGTCAACCTTGGGGTGAAAGTGATGAAGGGACAGTCTGTCTTCCTGTCAGAAGATGACCTCAAGTTTTCCATCCCCAGAGAGAAAGATGCCTGCAAAGTAGAAGTTGTGATTAATGAGCCAATAACTCAGAGGGTTGGGAAACTGACTCCACAGGTATTTGGGATCTGCTGCGCTGCTCTGAGTGCATGTGTGTGCCTGGGCRTGGGAGAAACCAGGAAAAAGTCACTTTATTGATTTTTTTTTTTTTTTTTGTAAGTCGGAGTCATCTGAGTGGGTGGGTGGTGATTAGAAGCATAAAACTGAATGGTCTATGTGAGTGAGACTCAGCTTTTTGCTAACAGTATCCAGCTGAGAGAGGAATACTCCCCTGAAATCCAAAAGCTGAGTTCAGTAACATAAAGGTTCCTAGAGGAGAGTTCGGCCAGAGTCTCATTTCACTCAACTGGTGGACAGGTCTTTCAAAACTTTCTGTTAGGAAACCTCTTGCAATCTCTCAGCTGCTTGTTTTTCTATCGTGAGGGCAACCAGTGTCCCTCGGGTAATGCATAGCCAGCTAGAGCATTCTGCATTTTAGTCACGCAGTCACTACTTAGGGAGCAATTAAGAAAAAAAAAAAACATCGCATACAATAAGCACATTGTGTACGATGCTGTTCACTCTGTTCCTCAACAGCCAAATTACTAACAGATGGCAAACATATACAAGATTTTCTTTGTTTTATTTTAAAATTTCAGGCTTGTAGGAACAATGAAATGTATTTCCCAAATCACCTTTCTGCTACACATTTCCCTAGCAAATCTCTTCACCTAAGTCATAGCAGGAAGGAGTTGGAAGTAATTGACATGAAGATGTGATGGCAGAGATAGATTAGTGGTTCTAAAATGAACTATAATCAAATAATTCTCGTCAGTATTTCAAAACGCTTTGTTAACTGTACCATACAGCATATATTTTTATRTGTTTGTATATATGTTTTTTAAACACCATCTCTGAGGTTTTTGGTGGTTTTTGATAGGGTGGATGATGAAGTATCATCGGTCTCATTTTTTTCCGTACATCTGGCTTGGCCATCGCTGTTTTTACTCCAGCTGAACGAGCACTGGGGAGGGGAGGAGCACGTGCTGGCTGGGGAAGAGCAGGAAGCGATTAGCCGGGAAACATGTTCGCTCCTCTAGAAACTAGGCCCCGGGAGATGCAGCTCCTCTGTGGCTGCTGAGGGGAGGGCTTTTCCCCAGGGAGAGGTCTGATGGTATTTCCCCCTACATGCCCCTGCTCTGGTTCGGCACACGTACAGAAAAAGAGGGGTGTAATTCTCTTGCTGCCGGGAGACCTCTTCCACATGCACAGCAGCTGGCTGGGGGAGGGACTTTGCTTTCAATTTCTGGCTCCGCTGGTAAAGCTCGGTAGGGTCCGGGTACCTTGAAACACGCCACTTTGCCTGCCCAGCCTGAGCAGAGCGCCTTCAGGAAAGGATGCCTCGCCTTCCCCTCCGCTGGTCCCACGGCCTCGCGGGGCCCGGAGCGCCCAGCAGCCTCCCACACCGAGACTAGCAGCAAATCAGGAGGCCTGGTCRTCTCGAGTCGCTCCCTCCAGCTGGAAGAGAACGAGAAGATGTTTGTAGGTTGGGAGCTTCTGTGTTAAATCACATAGTCCTGGAGCCGGACGCTGGATGCCAGCCGTGCCCGAGGAAGGGTGCCAGATTCGGGCCCTCCCTGCACCGCTCAGGCTCCTTCCACCGGGGCGTTCTGCAGCCAGAAAGTGTCTCTGGTTTCCTGGAGCTGTTTTCCTGTCATAAGAGTGGGTAGTGTGCTAGGAATGTGCGACAATTTAATTATAAATTGTAATTGAAAAGCAGTTGAAGTGGAAAAAACCAAAGCCTGACATTAATTAGGGAAAAGATTTAGCTCTCCTTTGTTTTACCTAGCAAATTTATAGACAATTACAGTTGCCTGTTCATATAAGGGGAAAACATATTAGGAAACATAAAACAGCTGCTTCTTTTTGCAAAGCAGATTGTGCCTTATATACATATAAAATGACTGTCAGTCACTGATAACAGGCCTTTGTGGAAAGGTTCTTCATTTTCTATCCCCTTGTTATCAGTCAAGAGAAGGAATTAATGATGTCTTGTAAAAAAAAAAAATCAATTTTTGATATGATAAACCATCTCTGTTGTAGGCAGTCTCCTCTGATACGAACAGAAATGTATCATCTGAGGAGTATCTGATTTTTAGGTGCACATCAGGCCTACATGTCCTCAGAAACATTACTGACTTTGAGGGCATAAATATAATCTTTAGTGTACAATATTAAAGCACAGGCAGCTATAATACAAGTTTTTCCTACATAACATGCATTTTTTTTGTCTAAAATAACACATCAGCTACCTTTTTTTTTTTTTTTAATCTAGAATATCAGATAGGACTATTCAAAAAATAGTAAAACACACATTTCTGAGACATTTGAAAACAATACTCAACAGAACAGCCACAACAGAGTCAAATGGTGCTTTGATCATATGAGAAGCAATTTTGTTTTTCACAAACTGTTCCTGTCCTGCTTTTCTGAACAGTCATCACAAGTAAAAATCACTCATATTTTTTGTAACAACATACAGTGTGAATTATTCCAAGATTATTCTAGCCCATAGGAATAGAGCTGAAAACCCAGGTACATGTCCTTGATAATGAACTAACCCATTATTTATTGAAAAAAGTATGACTTTGTTCAATGCAATTCTTTATAAAAGTTAAAAACAGGCAATACATTTTAAGATCACCAGAAACATAGAACAATTACTGCACAGCTTGAGTCTCTGCGAATAGCCTCAGTGGAAATCACATTGCCAGTAACGAGGTAAGGGGATGAAATATAATTATTTTTATAGTATAAAAAATGCAAGTTCTAATTCTGTATTTCCTTTGTTAGAAAGAGGCAAAGGCTAGTAGTTCTTATATCCTTTACTGTTAATCTATGAAACAATCATGATACACTTCAGTTAATTAAGTGTTAACAATTAGTTTAAGAATTAAAGTATTATTTTATTTTTACATGGAAATTCAGAGCAGCTAAGGAATTTCTCTGTACACCACACTTCTCATGAACAGTGCAAAATCTCACTAAAATGCCCCTTCCATTTTACTGTCACCTAAAGTGGTTGGGGAGACATAGGTTATTCAGGCAAGCCACTTCATTCTCATGATTCCTTATTGTATTTGAAGAAATGACTGCATATTAAGAAATGATCTCTATTTTCTGCAAACAGACATGGTCTGTCAGTCAGCCACGTGCATATATGCATCCTTATTAGTTAAGTCCTCACCTCATCTATTAATGAATGCTGGAGAGATTTTATTTTAGTCCACAGAAGTGCTAATCCTGTGACAATACTGCACACAAAAAAAGAATTAAAAAATTTTAATTTCATAGTTAAACACTCAGGAAATGCAATGATTAGCTATTGCCTTCTTGCTGACAGGAGTATATTTTTGTCTTCCTGTAGATAAGAAACATGAGTATACTTGGTTTGTGTAGGAGCTGTGTACAGATTCTGTTATCATGAGGATAACATAGACTTGGTCTTATCAATGCTAGGAGCTTTCAGTTGCTAAATTCTATAAAAATATTTATAACTACATGGGAACTGTAACTTGCCAAAGATTTTCAAATTGGCAAAATATGTGAGGACACAAAAGTCTTATCCAAAGAATGAGTGTGTCAGAACTGTCCAAAGCAAAATTTTTCATTTTGGGGTGGGCCTTTTTTCTCAAACTTTCTTTTGCAAGTAAACAAACCACTGCATTAGACACTCAGCCTCAAACAAGCATCTGGCTTAAATGGTTAAACTGTGGCTACTGTTAATATTGAACGTATCAACTCTCAAACCAGCTGGGTCTGTGAATTTGATCTGTATCAGTTATGGCGTAAGAACTAATTTCTTTTGAATTAGCCAGAGGACATAGTATAGAGTTTCTGCTTGCTTTTATACCCTGGGATTACACTAACATTGGGGCTGGATGTTGTAATGGCAGAGAGAGAGATGACATCTGATCAGGTAAAGAGCTGCTGGTGCAACTTAACCTTCCAAAAAATCTAGTAAATTTGAGCTAGCAAATTTTCCCATAGAGCAGTTTCAGAGGATCATACATTTCTGGTCCAGTAGTAGTAGCCTTAGAACAGGATTTACTGTATAATCAAGCTACAGCCATGAACAAGGTTAAAACTTATTAAATGCAGAGGTATACTGTGGGAGTTACTGGCTGCTTAGATCCACCGCATCTCTGCCACTGATTGCAAATGCATCCATAAATCCACTGACTGCAGTGGTAGAGCAGTGTGTGCTCAAACTATTCGTTCAACTGGGGGAGAGAGGAGTGACCAAGGTGCCTGAAAATCACATTTATATGCCCGTTCCCTTTCTAATTGCAGAGTGCCAACAGCCCCATGTTACTGTGGCTGCTTTGGTCTCTCTCTCCAAGGCACTGAGAACCGGCTCCATACCTATGCATAGAAATAAACAGCAAATTAACAGTTCCCTCAGTCTGACACATTTCTGACTGTCAGAGAACTGGAGCAGAAGCTGTGAAGTTAACACTCTTGCCAGTGTTTTACTTCTCTTTCCTTTCTCCTTCGTAGGTGTTTGACTGTCACTTCCTTCCTCATGAAGTCAAATATACTCACAACGGCTGTCCGCTTTTAGATGAGGACAGTGTCATGCTCAGGCTGTACAGGTAAGCAGCACTGCAGCATCAGATTTTGTTGTTACTAGTAACACAACTGTTCTCAGGAAAAACAAGCAGATCATTTTGCATGGTAAAATCATGTTCTATTAGTATTTATAATAACTAGATTCAGTAGAAGCATCATTAATTGACAACTGACCATCTGTTTGTAGAATTGTTTGTCACGATATATATCAGATATGCTCTGATACTGTTTTTTTGGTATTAATAAATATAATTTATTGCTGGCTTATTACCGAAAGGCAGTGATTTTCCTTTTTATTATTGAAAGTGACAGCAGTACTTACACAGCACAGTATGTTCTCTGCTGTGCTGGGACAGGGGACACAGACCCAGGGGATACACAGCGAAGAGCCTCTTCCTTCACATAGACACCTTCTTTACAGGTACGAGAAAGCGAGCAGCAGTGCCCTGCACCTCTTGGTCTCTGGAGATCTGGGGTCTGAGGGCACTCGTGGGAAAGGGGTTTAAGTAATTCAGGTTAGAAAGTGATGACAATGCCCACAGAAAGTGACAGAATGAAGTAGAGTTTGTTTTCTTCTATCACCTGCAGATTTACAGAAAATAAAACATTTGCAGAAACATTCATCCTCCATGTGCAGTTACTTGAACCAGACTGTAATATCATCAAAATGCGCACCCATGCTCTGGAGGTCCCTGAGTACTACGGTCTGTCCAGGGTGATCAACAAGAATGTCCTCACTTTTGACTACGACAGGAAGATAAACTTGGATTGCACCATCACCATARCCTCTTCGGAAATGCACCTGCCTGCTCATGGCCAGCTTATCGTTGGGGAAGGGCAGCGAGAGCAGCCTCGTGGAGACGAGCCACAGACCTTCTTCCCTGGTTCTAGTATGATGTGCCTCAGTAGTTCGTATTAACACGTTCAGGGAGAGCGTGCAGACTAAGTCTGCTGCACAGATTGCTTCATACACGCTGCTTAAGAGCTGTCAAAGGTGCTGTGGGCAATGCAAAGTTTGATGGACGGCTTGAGCTATCTGGGAAACTGAAAGGGACGTGAAGTTTGTGTGGGGCCCAGTGCAGACTTCAGATGGTCAGTACTTCCAAAATTGGAAGCATCGTTGGCTCTGAGACAGGCAGACCACTCTGACGGCTTTGGAAGTGCCAAAACTCAGCAGAAGCACTAGAGGGAGGCGTTTGAGGGAGGTCTTCCCTCAAACACCTCCCCAGGGACCAAGGCAGGTTGGAGCTGAAAGAGCTCGGTTAAAAGCAAAGTCCTGCAGGAAGAGTTAAGGAGGAAGGAGACCTAAGTGTTACCATACTGACTTTTCATCAGGTTTAATTTTGCTGCACGAACAGGCTTCTTGTGTTGGTTTCTGCTCAAATATTTTACTACCGTTTCTGTTGGGTTACAGAGCACAGCCTGGGCCAGCCGTGCAGAAGTGGGAACTGCATGCCAGGACAGGGAGCAATTCACAACACAAAAATGAGCTGTGAAGAGTTTCTGAGGATGGGGATCCGATATCAGCACCTTGACCCTCCCTCGCCTGACACCGACTATATTCCTGTCAGACTTGATCTCACAGACATTAGAAGCAAAACTTTGCACAAGGTAGAATTTTACACAACATTACAATATCTGATTGTCTTCCTGGTCTTCCAGAATTTGAAATCTGCTTCTCCTTTTCACATCTGAAGAGAGCTAGCAGGTGTGAAAGTTTGTTTAATTTTTATAGTTTTGCCAGCTGGACAAATTAAACACGTTATCTCCTCACCAGATTTTGTCCTACCTCTATGCTTAGACCATAATGGCTACAGCAAAACACCTTTAGCTGTTTACTTGCAATCATAAGTAGTTTAGTCTGAAAGCAAAAGTAATTCTGGCGCAATTCCACCTTTTTTATAGAACATGATCTGCACAGACTTCAACATATATACTAATGAATAAGGTAAGAGTTGTGTGAACATTTTCAGTTAATAAGAATTAATGACCAATGTGCATATTTCTGTCAGGTAAATTTTTATATGAAACTCACATCAAATTAAGCAAGTTATTTCAGCCCAAAATTAAGGACACAAATAAAACAAACAAACATGGAAGACCTTCTCCTGATGTCTAAATAATTTACTTTAGGCGTTTTCTCATTAAGATGCTTCAATTTTTCTTTCCAAAATAATTTATAGTTTTAACATGTACCTTAATTAGTTATGTGAAGGTAATGGAAATGGAATTTGTTTGTTTCACTTTGTCCTTTTGGTTTTCTCCTTTTTTCCCTATTGTAGACTGAGTATGCATGGCTTCCTGTTCAGATTAAAGGTGCTATTCCCAACCAAATCCCCAAAGCTGCCCTTTCGGCAAAGTTCAGCCTGGAAGTAGACCAATTTATTTTAACTCCCATAACAACCACAACTGTTGATGCTGAAGACAATGAAACACTGAAGCCCCTGCTGGTATTCAACATTACCAAGCCACCTCCACAGGGCTTCATCACTCATCTATCAGACCACACAAAACCGATTGGCTCCTTCACATGGAAAGATGTCAGTGACATGCTTGTGGCTTATCAGCCTCCAAATAACAGCCACACAGAGAGGAGGAATTATGAGGTAACAGTGTACTGTATGGTCATATGGTATTCTCTATCTCCYTGAGATTCAGTAAATTGTAAATAAATGCATTTTTTTGTAATAGATATTTTTCAGCAAAATGATGTTTTTCTAGTTAGATGCAAGGCAGGAACTGAGGCAGAAGATACCACTTTCTCTTATAACTCAACATCTTACCTGTCTAACTCAAATCAGATTTTTTTTGGTGTTGTTCAATACTTAAGTAATTTCTTTGCACTGAAAGATTTCTCTTTTCTCTCTCTTCTGTTTGAGAATATCTGAACAGTGTTTCCTTGTTTCTTCCTTTTTTTTTAAATGTGGGGAATAATGCCACTTGTAGTGCCACCTCCTACCAAAGAGCCTTTCAAAGGACCAATCCACTTAGCCTGTTGCCTTATGTGACTCCACTGATCACTCTGCCCTGCAGACAGGGCACATGTTTAAGGTGGTGGAAGATGCACCAGCTAAATGCCAGGATTGCCATTTGTTCTTGCAGCCTACTGAGGTGATGATGGTGAAGAGATAAAATTAAGGGATTCCTAGCAGCAGCTGCTAAGAGTAGTAAAAGTATGCCACTAACATAGAAAATATGAGGCAAATTACGAGAACAGGCCAGTGCCTGTAGAATCTGTAGTAAATAAGTGAGTAAATAAACAGTGCCAATCTATTAGACCAAGGTTGCAAGGATACATTAAGGTTTTATGTAAAGGAACTGAGGACCACTTCTACCTTTTCTGTGTTTGCTGCTAGTAATATTTCTCCCTTCAGATCTGCCACAGAGTGCTGAAAGTGAATGCCTCCCACTCTGCGTATAGTGTTATTTTATATTTTCTAGTAACTAGTACTACTAGATATTTTGTGGAGTTGGGTGGTGTGCCAGTGGTCTGAGGAATAAGCAACAGCCATAAAAAGGAGAAATGGGAGGAAGATAAATGAGTTAAAAGAGACTATGAATATGTTGGAATTAAAGCTGATGAGATAGTGAAGTAATACAGAGAACCAAAACCAAACAAAATGGTTGGTACTACAGTAATGAGATTGTCTGAATAGACAAAAGATCAGAGCAATTGATTTTCTGGAGAAAAGGTAGACTGGGAAGCATAGCAATTGGTTCACACAGTAAAACATTTTGGTACTGGATGCTGACAGGGTTTGTCTTTTTTAACCTCAGCTGTCACAGGAACCTCCTTTCCTGCTGTTGCCTTAATATCAGGAGCAGTCATCCTATCAAAGTGTCTACTTTTTAAGTGCCTTTCCTCTGCTCTGCGTTTGGCATTGTTTGAATGTAGATTCAGGAATTCCCAGGAAATTCAGGAGTTTGACATTTTCTTTTTTTTTTTCCTGTGCCAGTTTTCTTTTTTCTATCTTTTCTCTTGTAATTTTCTTTTTGTTCTTACATATGCAAAGAAAAATAGGAAATACCCCTCCTCCCATCATTATTACAATAACAAAGCCCTATACTAATTGCTGTACTAATTGTTCCCCAAGCACCACTGAAAATATTCATCTTTTCTGTTAATTTATACACCTTGCAAACTACCTTTCCTACAGCTCACTGTGAAGAAAACAGAAGACAGATATTTAATTTAGAACAGAACCTCAAGGGCAATTTTAACAAGCTAAATTGAGTTGCAATTGTTAATGTATTATTGGAAGACCTTAAAACTCCAAAGATTTATCTTTCAGATAAAAGCAGACTATATATGTTTTGAAGGTACAACTTCTTTTCAGTCTCTTTTTTTTCAATAAATAGTATGTCTGTTTTCACAACAGGTGGAGTTTGAGGTACATGACTTCTATTTTGAAAGGAGTTTACCAATCACTGTGCATCTTTCTATCAGAACAACAGATACAAATGCTCCTCGGGTTTCATGGAATACAGGTGAGATTTCTTTTCTTCATTTTTTTTTGCTACAGAATTTTGTATAACACTGTGGACACCGACATTTGACAAAAACTCTARAATTCAGATCTATGCCTGGAGTTTGAGGAGCATTAACTGAGGGAGTGAAGATTTAATTTTTCCCTTTATTCCTTTTGGTGTGATCATGCTACAGTATCTGGAAGAAACGTTAAGTTTTAACTGTAATGAAAAATAAAGAAAAAGGGAGTGCAGGAAAATCAGAGTTTTTGTATACAGCATTTTCTTGAAGAATGAACTTGAACATAGAAGAGTATAAAAGTAAAGAGAAATATTTAATGGCATAGATGTAGTAGGGTAGCTGGAAAGATAAAGACTGGTAAGTATTGCTGAAAGTGGAAGTCTGTAAGAATGAACAACTAGAAAAAGGACAAAGAGTCATGAACTGTAGGAGATACTCATTCAAGACACCACTGAAGGGGAAAATGAGGTGGTAAAGCAGTGGAAAGTGGTTTGGCAAAGGAAGGCTGGAAACTGATGAAAAGTGGAACAAGAAAGTACAAGAGTTAAAGAGTGCATGAAAAATGTGCATCAGATGGTGTCTAATACCATGCAAGAGAAAAAAAGCCCTCAGCACAGTACATAAGAAGTGGACTTGTGCAGATCTGTGCTGGGGCCACCACTTGGGACTGTAGGGCATGATATGCCCCCAGCAGTTCAAAGCCTAGAAACCTCACAGGGTTAAGGCTAATTCAGATTCAGTCAAACAGCCTAATAATGCTAATAATCTCTCCCAGAGAGAGGGAGGGCAGTTCAGCCTAGAATGAAATGTACAGAGATATTTACTTGTCAAAGGCCAAAGGTATACTAGAAATCATAATAAAGGGGACAGGAATGAAGCCAGACATCTGAAGTTGACACCAGAGAAAGTATATCCTCTTTCCAGTGGAAAAGGGGAGGAGTTGAGAAGAGACCTCATCCCTCCCAGAGAAACCCCACCTGAAATGACTGCCTGAGTAAAAAGAAGCAATCCTGTCCTCTGCCATGAACATCGCTATATTTTTCAAATACAAATTCACTAAAGAAGTTGAGTTGCCCAGTTTCACACATTGTGAGACTTCAGTTTGTGTAAATGTCCATAAATGTGCCCAGCTGGTCTGTCAGATAATTGGGAAACAGATTATATTTTTCTTCTATGAAAAGACCCTAACAGGCAGCTGTGTAAAGTAAAGATGCCAGAAGGAAGGCTGATATCAAGCTTTGCTATTCTTGAAATGTCTGCCACATGCATGCATGTAGACGGAATTAAATATGCTTTTTTTCCTGACTGCAAAAAGACTTTAAAAGAGGACACCGATACCCTTGAATGTCACAGATATTGTGATGAAATTGTACTCTGCTCTTTGCAGGCCTCAACCTCCTGGAAGGGCAATCCCGACCGATCACATGGGAACACTTCCAAATTGTAGATAATGACGACATCCAAAATGTTCGCTTGGTGACAGTAGATGGCTTGCAGCATGGGCGGCTCACAGTGAGAGGTAAATCATCGTTTCAGCTTGAGGGACTGGAAACACATTTTCTAGTGAGAACCAGCTACGATAACACAGCATGCAGTAAGGCATTGATAGAGTCTGTCATATGTCACTCCTTGCTAGGGAGCCAGCGTAAGAGCTGGATTTACTAAGGAATAAAGCTGCACAAAGAAATAGCTGGATGCATAGTAAAAATTTCAAAGGTTCATAACCTCATAAAGAAAGTTAGTTGCATAACTTAAGATATTTCTGCAAACAGTTTGTTTATGCTACCTACATCTTTAAATGTCTAAATACTTGTAGGTCTGGCATGCTGCCTACACACTACTGAAGTGCTTGTATTTTCGTTTGAAATTGAAATTGGTTCTTATTTGTTGCATTGGAGAAGAATTCAGCCCAAGTGAGCTAATGCAGCTGGTAACTGTGGGCAGCAGGCCCGACTCTGCTGTGTCTCCCAACGGGTAAATGAGGATGGGTGGTAACTCCCTGCGAGTCAGCACTGGGAATGCGGCACTTCTGAAATGAGGAAGGTGCAGATTTATATTGCTTTGTGGTGCTCAAAGAAAATATGAAAACCTAGGCATGAGAGTGTTTCTTCTGCAAATTTCATCTCCAGTGTGCACAGCAAAATCACAACTGTAGGGAAATTGTCATCTCATTAAACCAATCAAGTAGATTAACAGGGAAAAGCAGCAAGCTGGTTTTTGTTTTACCTCTCCTATCCTCTTCTCCAAAAGCTGTTTCTTCACCTTACTCCCTTTCCTATTTGCAATTAAAAAGCCCACCATTAAACAGAAGAAGAACCCAAGTAATGTGTGGTGTCTGGTTACAAGATGCTTGTGTAGAATTTCAGACAAAAGTAGCCTCGGGTTTGGTTTGGCCAAAGCTACCTGGATAAGGTCTTTTGTCGTGTTGCAATATAAGTAGTGAGTATTTAAAGATGGGCTCGTTAAGGTAGCTTGTGCTCCCTCTGCTGACTGGCTTCCTTTACTACAGCCATGTTATAATAGAATGGAAATTAAAATGGCATTTTAAAATTTTGTATATGAATTTTTATTTTCTTATTATTCGTTTATATCCAAAAGATAAATATTAAAGTAATCAGTTATGCCTTCATAGAATTCCTTCACAGACATGACTTAGGCCAAATGCAATGAATTTATTTTGCTTCTTACATATTGAAGATGATAAGGAATGTTGAGTGATTTTGATTTCTTGGAAAATATAAACAACATTTAGATATGGTTGTTATTCACTGGCAGATTTAAAGGTTTATCTTCAGGCAGAGTTCAAACTTTGGACCTGAAATCCGCTTTAATTTCTCAGTAAATCAAGTCAAAGCTGGACTTTGTATAGAGATAATATTTAATACAAGGATGGTTGTCAAATCGCGCTTTTTAAAGGCTTACTGAAGGAAATTCAAATAAGTAGCTACAATACTTTAAGAGCAAAAATGGGGCTTGTTCACATTCAAAAGCATGACCTTTACAATTTGTTTGTATGACTCTTTTGAGAAAGTTAATAGTGATGTGTTAGGAAACTAATAATACTCTTTGGCTCAAAAATGACCCGCATAAAATCATTCATCATTCAATCATTCAACATTCTTTTTCTTTTTTACTTTGAAGACAAAGAAAAGGAAAGCACTTAAAGATCTAACTCTTCCTCCTTAAGCTATTTGATTTTATTTTGCATTTCACAAAGAGTAGGAATTAAATCAAACTTCTAATTCATTAGCCTTCTTCACTTTCATTATTACTAGTTTGGCATTGTATTGTCATGAGTCAGCACAGAGCTGCTCTCTCTGAGAAAATGTTTCAGTATAAAAACTCACTCTGCTACTCAGGTGAGTGGGTGGGAAGAAGCTGCCACTCCAGATGCTGGATTTTTTGATAGTTTAAATCTATTTAAATAAAATGCACAGCCTCGAGACATAAAGCAAGTATTTAAAGAAAAGGTGAAGACGATACCTAGAGTGGTGGTGAAAAGACAGAAACTATTCAGAAGTAAGTTCTGTTTCAGGAAACTACTGCCACRGAGTTCAGCTGTTTGTGTGGTCGCCCTCCCATAACTTTACAAGAAAGCTCTGTGGTGTTCGCTGTGTTACGGAGGCTGGGCTCCCGGAGAGCCTGGCATCACTGTGGGCCAGCGCAGCCAGCCAGGGCAGAAGCTGAAGCCCAGCAAGTGGCAGAGCCGCTCGCGGTGGTGGGTGTTTGATGTTTCTAATTAGAAGTGCGTTGTCCTTCTCTCTCACTTAATAAAATTCATATTGGTAGAAGGCTTCTCTTCTTGGCTGAATTACACATTTTTGACACATCTTCTCCCATTGCTTTGACAGGAGGGAAAGGATTCATGTTCACAGTCTCTGACATTCAGGCTGGAGCTGTTTACTACCACCACGATGACAGTGACTCTACCAAGGATTTTGTGGTGTTTAGGATTTTTGATGGCCCCCACAGTATTCGCCATAAATTTCCAATCAATATCCTTCCTAAAGACGACAGCCCTCCATTTCTTATCAGCAATGTGATAATTGAAGTTCATGAAGGACAGACAATCCTGATCCAGGGCTCCATGCTTCAAGCCTCTGACATGGACTCCAGTGATGATTACATACTATTTAATATTACCAAGCCACCGCATGCTGGAGAAATCATGAAGAAACCAGGACCAAACCTGATAGGTAATGAAACACATTTACAGTACAACACTTTTTTTACCTCTTATTTTTTAATCTCATTAAATGTAACAATTGGACTTATCTGGGCTGTGAATAGTCATGGCAAGGCTAAACTTGAATTTCTGTTGTTACAGTGTGAATCCCTGTCGTTAGTTACTGTTGGTCTCTGTTTCCACTAGGACAACTATGCCTGTGAACACAATTTATCCTCTAATTCTTCCATTCTGAACCTATTTCTCTACTCTGCTTTTTCCAGCAGAGAAGTTGGACTTGTCAGGAGCCATTTTACTTGCAAGGATCCCTGACAAGTTCAAAGCTAGAAGATGACACTGGTGATGCTAAAAGATGAAGGAAGCCCTCCTTCCATTTAACTGAACTCAGAAATCCCCACGTGAGATTTCAGAGGTCACTAGCACTTCTGCAGTTCTCCTTTGTATTCTGCACAGATACATAGGCCAATTTGCTGTGTTGCTTCATTTTTTGAGTAATTGTTAGGTGACATGGATATATGGGAGTTTATGATCTTCAGGAAATGTGTGAGACAATGAGAACATTTCAAAGGGTTTGCCCTTGTTAAGGTGAAAAAGGGTTCACTGGTTATGCTTCACTCGTTACTTGCATAGCTAGTGGATAATTTTTACTAATAATTAAAATCATACACTGTTCAATAGAAGATATATTCTTTAATTCAACAGGGTATCCTGTCAGTACTTTCCTTCAGAGGGACCTGTTTAATGGAATAATTTATTATCATCATTTAGGAGGAGAAATATTTGAAGATTCCCTTGAGTTTGTCTTGTGTGATAGCCATGACCCTCCCAATCTGTCAGAACCACAGGTATGACACTGAACTATCTTTGGTAGGGTGCTGCATTTCTTCTTCAAATGGCTAATGATTTTATACCTTCTGGCAAGCCTTAACATTAAACCAAGATCTCTTATGTTGCCTGTCTTTCTGTTGAATTATGTCTATTCTTATATTCTCTTCTGTTGCCCATCTCTTCTTCAGACTTATTTTTCATTCTGGTTTACTCTCTCTGTCAGAAAAATACTGTCAGTTCTCAAAGACTTTTTCTCACAGTGTAAATGAAATGTCAAATACATATCAGGTTCTGAGATGGTACAAACAGACCAAACAGATTAGAAGTGAGACTATTCATTTCACCCAGGACCTGAACATACTGAATTGAACTTTGCTTTTAATTTAATGGTACACTGCTAAGATACTTGAACTCAGCATTTAACCGGTTGTATATTTCTGCTACCTTTGTATTTATGATATGGTATTGGTATGACATGTATATCCTATGTGTCATATTCAAGTGATCTATTTTCTTTGCATACCTGCTTGTAAGCAATTGCTTGGATACCCTCTTCTTGAGAGGAATGGCTGCTGATTTTACTTTTTCCTGGTTTTAGGTGCTGATGGTGCACATTATCCCTGTGGATGATCAGCTACCCCGGGAAGTCCCAGGAGTGACTCGTCACCTGGTTGTTAAGGAGACTGAGATTGCTCATCTAACTAAGAAACATCTCCACTTCATAGATGTGGAAGAACAAGAAAGGGAACTCACGTACACCATAACCTCTTCCCCATTTTTCTTTTGTAGACACAGGTAGGTGTAACACACTGAACCCTCCAGGTGGGATGGGGTGATGCCCCATGTAAGAGGAAGGCACTAGCAGGCTTGTGTCTTTGGTTCTTCAGCTGTCTGCCTAAGGAGCAGGTGACAATAGCTGGATGCAACTTTCCTGTTGATAATAAAGTGTGAGTCAGAACCAAGAGCAACAGAATAATGCACAATACTGCGCAGTTAACAAGAAAGAATGAGAAAAACACCTGGCACCTTTTCTTTCCTTTTGTTTGATGTGTATTTTACAGTAGCCCTTTGGATCCTTTATAGCCCTGAGTATGTCACAGCAGCTTTCTTAACTGGTAGACCAGGAGCTGATCTGGGGCTGTCCCAGACAGAGAGGATGAGGTGCTACAACTCTAGCCAGGCTGTGTGAGCGTTATTGCAGCATCATGAGGGAGCCCCAGGGCTGGATCAGGAGCCCAAAGAACAGAGTGGAGCAGAGTGGGCTACAGAGGGCACTGCTGATATGCAATGAACGCATGCAGTAGCAGTTTACAAGTCACGGATGCTGTTAACTGTTTGGTAAATTCATGGCAGTGTCAGCAACAATTTACTAAATAGAAAAGCTTAAGTTTCTACCATTGTATGGTGTAAACTGAAGATCAGTATTTGCAATTCTGACCTAAAGCAACAGAAAATCAGTATGTAGCTGAGAGCAAAGGACGTTTATCAGTCAAAATAGGCACTTGATTGACAAGTTTGCTGGCTACTGCTGTTTTCTTTTGCAAAGATGGCTTGGTGGAAATTGCTTCACTTGAGAAGTTTACAGGATGAATAAAAAATAGAAAGAATTTCTTTTTTTACATAAAGATAAATGCAGGTATGTAAATAATAGGAGTGTGATGAGCTAGGCTTGCAGTGGTGCAGGCAAGCACAGGTGCACTGAAGCTGATGTCTGGGATGTGCATGGACATGCCTATAGAAAATCCAGAGTGTGCCTGTATTGTAACGTATGTAATGATTTTTCATAATCATCCTGAAAAATATCTCTTGTGATCATTTTTCTATGATCATGTTTGAATGAATAATAACAACGGAAGAAAGAAAATGACTTTCCTTTCAACACAGTTGGGCATGGAAAGTTAGTTTAAAATGTAAGATTCAGCTATATGATTACTGTTCTTCCTGTTCTTAAGTGTTGCTAATCAGGATGTAATATGTGTATTTTTGCGCAGCCACTTAGATGCTGGGAAGCTGTTTATGGTGGACACCATCCCAAAACTGGTCAAGGATCCTGCCGCTCTTGCGCTGAGGTCATTTACTCAGGTTGGTTACATTACATGACACCATAACTAGTACCAAGCACTTCTAAAAGCAGTTACAAGAGGACAGCTGGTTCTTGGCAGAGAAACAAGAGGTGTGAAGTGGGATGCAGAGCTATCACATTAGCTCTGCTTAAGAAGCTCAAAACCTTGCTAATTCAATTCCAGTTTTTAAAACAGATTTCCATCATGCTTCAGTTCTGGAACATGCAAATCTACCTTTCCTTCTGAAACCAGCAGGGGCTGCACTTGCTTATGGTAGGCTGAATTTGGATCCAGCATAATACTAAGATAAAGGAAAAAATGCACAAATTGTGGAAATAAGACTGTTTTCCAGATCCCTGCCAGTTTAATGTTTCTTCTCAGCACCTCTGATGACAGCTGCAGTCATCTGGAACCAGCTTATGTGTTCATCTGCAATATTTGGTTGCTCAATTTTTATGCCTGTATAGTTGGACAGATGTCTTCGTTATGAATACTAGTAAAGTGCCCTGTTTTATACTCTGCTATATGGTTAAGGTTGCATAATGGTCATACTTGCAATATCATAATGAGAGCTCTGAGGCTCTGAGCTTACCAGTCTTTAAACACATGCCTGATAAGGGTGTCTAGATGGAAAGATTTGCTGATGGTTTTAGTCTCTTTCACCCACCTGCCTTTATTTTGGGAGACAGATGTAAATTATATTAAAGTTATATTAAAGTTAAATTATATTATAATAAGTTATATTAAAGCTATTCTGGGACGAAATCTTTATTTTAAAGTCAAAGTATAAAAAAGGCCCTGGGAGCAGCATTCTTAAAGGGCTCATTTTCCACCCAGAAGGTAAGGCCACTGCCTCTGTTAACACTTATAAATTGTACCTGTATTTTTTGTTTCCACATGGTTAACTATTTGCACCTGTACTTATCTGATTTGTAGCTAAAGATGCAATTACTCAAGGTATTGAAAGTAACTGAAGAGTGGATGCAAAGTTTCTGGGATTCATTTTGACAGTTCAGATAACTTCTAAGTAGAGGTTGAAAAAGGTCTGTAACGTTCTGAATTATGTCTATTCTTACATTCTTTTCTTACATGCACCCCTCTTCATTTTTTGCAGCATGCTGTGAATTATATGAAAGTTGCCTACATGCCCCCACTGCAGGACATTGGGCCTGAACCTCAGCAAGTCCAGTTTATATTTTCTGTCAGCAATCAGCATGGGGGCACTTTGTATGGGATCTGCTTCAATATTACGATTCTTCCTGTGGACAACCAAGCCCCAGAGGTAGGGTGATGGTGAAGGTGAGGGTGAAGGACTCAGAAATGGCTTTGAGTAGAACTTAAATAAGGACAGAAATGCCAGGAGATGTCCTGATCCAAATGAAGTCAAAAATAAATCTTCCCTGGTATCAGGGTTTCAGTGTCTTGCATGTAGGCTTCAGTGGGACTGAAGTGGAAGACAAAGTCTGGTGAAAGTGCAAGGTGATTTTTTGTGCTAAGTAAACTGAGAGCTGAATTCAGAGGCCCTAAATCTCTTCTTTTTTGTTGCCTATATTCTAGGTATTTCTGAAGGCATGGAGCCTTCCTCAATGAGACTAGTATCTATGTATTAGGGCCCACTATTAGTAGATGCCTGAGTTCCTCCCAACACATGACAGAGGCGTGTAGCCATTGGAATTCTGACTTTTAAGATTTCACAAATCCTATTTCTAGAGCACATTGAAATTGTCCTGTTCAGTGTATTTTTAGAGGTGCGGTGGAAAACAGCAGCTCAGCATTTCTCCTCCGGGCAGGTGTTCTCAAGCCATCTGAGAGTGGAAGAGGGTGGCCTGAGCCCCATCACGGAGGGGCACATTCACCTCTCTGATGTGGACACAAGACGGGAGCACCTCCTGCTCTTCCTGAGGAGACAGCCACAGCATGGTGCGGTGGAGCTGGATGGCGTTCCCATGAAGGAAGGTGACAGGTTTTCCTGTGGGGACCTGTTCACCCTGGCAGTCAGGTTAGAGAAGTGTCTGGCTTTTCCTCCTGCAGTGGCTGAGTTCCTTGGCTGAACCAGTGAAATCTCTGTAGTGTCGTGGGGCGAGGGGCAGAGACTCATTGCCCCACGGCTCTGTTAGAGCTACTCCAGGCCAATATTGCTTCTGAGCCTCAAACTCACAGAAGAAACTGAGTTGTTGTATGGCCAGACTAAGGAGCTAGGGACCACATCTGATGTACAGAGGTGATGTTTCTGCCTAAAACAATGCCTCATGCAGGTGAGGAGGCAAATTCTGCGTGCAGCCATCTAGCTCCTGTAAAGAAGGCGATGGTTGCCAGCTTTTTACTTTTAAGGGAGTTTTTGTGTTCATTAAACTTATCTAGACTGCAAGAAAAGTTGTATCAACCACTGATTAACCAGAGGATGAAAATTTTGCTACTGTATTTGTGGAGAGAACAGGATGCTGACTTTTATGTGCAGGCAGAATTAGACTTCCCCTGGCTTGGTTTCTATCCGTTATTCAAAGAATATATCTACTACAGGCAGAAAGTATGTATTTAGTAGACATCTCACAAGCAACCAGAACACGGATGAAAAAACTTCAGAAAAATTTCTTTCCCAGATGATGTCCTGTTTTTGCTGGGGGCTTTCCTCACATGGGAGACCCCACAAGCCCTAAACACACTCTGTTGACAACCCTAAGTCCTAGATGAGTGCCCCAGTACAGAGGTTGGCTTTCTGTTTTGGGAAGGAGTCATGAGGTCTGGCAGGACCAAAAAAGCACAACATCTTTGTGTGAAATTACTGTAGCTCTTTATCCTTGCAGGTATCAGCATGACGGCTCTGAGACACTTACTGATGATATCCTCTTTGCTGCCACCGACAGCATCCACTCAGTAGAGTTCATCTTGCAGGTCAAGGTCAGTGTGCTGCACGCTTTGGAGAGCATTTACTTGTGTAGAAAAGGATAAAGCATGGCTTCTGCCTTGGAAACTGGAAGATAATGGATTAGTTAGGCTTTTTTTTCAGCCTAGCTGTTGGGTTTATGTGGCAAATTTGAGAGCAAATTTGGCTTGCATTCACTGAAAGGCATCTGTGCTCGCTCTAGCTTGAGCTTTTCTGTCTGGGGTTAATGTCTCTGTAATTAAACATGGGGAGTGAAGGGAAAGCCTCTTCTTTCTCAAGCTATAAATTCCACTGTCAAAGAGATGCAGTCAAGTTAAAGTTGTGCAGTGAACTCTTCTAAGCAAACTTCATATTCTTACTGCTTAGCAGCTAAAGGTGAAAAGATTTTAGGTTTCCATTTTCTTTTCACAGTCTGCTTAGTTTGGTTTACTTTTGTTTTTGAATTTTAAYAGTGACCCTAACTCAGCTGGTTTCATTTTGTTCACAGAGAGAGCTCAATGTACTCAAACACTGACACTGTGTTGCTGGTTTGGTCTGGAACACAATATATTTAAAACAACAGTTTTTCACTGAAACAAAAAATTTAAAAAATCTTTAAACCTCTTTCTTATTAGGTGTTGCCTGTGAATGATGAGCCACCTGTTATGCGAACAGGCCTCATTCCTGTCGTACACTGCCTGGAGGGTGAAGAAGTGGTCCTTTCCTCAGAGTACATTTGTGCGACAGACGCAGACAGCGATGACATGAAGCTGATGTTTACGCTGGTTCGCCAGCCCTACCATGGGGTAGTGAGGCAAGCTGGCATTGTTGTGGATCGTTTTTCCCAAGCTGATATCATCTCTGGCTTAGTCACATACAAGCATACAAGTAAGCGAGATAAGGACAGAATTAGACTGAAAGGTGGTCAGATAGATAGTTTTGGCAGAAAATCTTAACCTGAATCCATATAATCTTTGTAGAAGTTTGGTAGGAACTGCTGAGCAAGCACATCTGTTATAACTGGGGGAAAAAAAAGTGAGTAGTCTTTGAAATAAGGCTGCTATACAACTACCAAATGTTTTAATGTGTTCTCCAAATCCCTATTTGAACAGAAAATTTTATCAGAACAAGCATATGAAGGCATTGTAATCCTGGAGGATATCTTTTACAGCTGCTGATAAAATATCGTTTTATCAGCAAAATTAGGATTAAAATAAGATCAAAAGAGGATTTTTTTGTTTGTTCCATGGCATTTTAAGAAATATCTTAAACCTTTTTTCATAAGCGTGTTTAGATAAAATAAGATAATGCTGTAAATAAGGATGCAGAGATTTAACAGAAGACTGCTAACAACCTGAGGTACTCCTCACAAGCCTTTCCACTCTACATGGATGTCCATCCAGTGGGGAATTTACAGTCTTTCTGTACCACAGAGAAAACAGCGTTCGGGTTTCTGTCAAGAGAAGAGCAGCACTAAAAAGTTGTCCTTTTGTGGTTTTATCTTTAAAATCCCAAAATATATTTTTAAGTACTCACTGAAATCAAGGGCCAGTTAACCCCCTTTCCTACTTACTCAGTCCTTTCATTAGCACTGAAAGAAATTCCTTCCCTACACCTATGATAACAACTTTAGGATTTTTTCAGTTTCTGGTTTTCTCTGTAATTAATCTACAATTGTGTGCTAGTGTAGAGAACAGAGGTGATCTTTTCAGACTTGAGGCTGTCTAAAATGAACAGCTGGTGTTTGAGAGAAGAAGGAAGTACTTGATTATGGCCATCCATAACAAACTTTTCTTCAGCATCCTAAACACATTGGGAACATTATTTTAATGACAGTGATATGTAGAGCAATAAAGGGCAGAGGCTGACCTTCAAGGGTGCATTGCCAAGCCTGTGCTTTTTCATTCCCAGATTTCCACACATTAAATGAGCTGCCAGTAGATATTGTGAGGGAGGCAGGGAGTCACTATCTTTCCTTTGTAAGCAGCATATTGGCACAGGCTTCCAGGACTTCTCAAGGCTGGGATGCACTCACTCACCAGCACGTCTTGCAAGAGGTGGCAGTCCCCAGTCCTGTGCTAGCCCTGTTGCATGACACTCAGCTTCAGCCCGTGTTTTGAATGTGACTACGTATGGGTGTAATATATAGCATGGCAACAAAGCACAGCCCTTGTTATCATCCATTTTATAGGGATCAGAGGCATATATGCACATATATGTAGAGGAATATATGCACTTTTTGCTGTGCAGAAACGTCTTCTGGAAGAACATGGGCATTATGACTTGCCATAGAGAGAACATCAATAAAAGAAAGATCCCTTCCTACATTCTTGGAGAAGGAGTGCAGTAAAACACTCCCTTCCTGGACAAAATAAAGTTTTGAAGACTCCTCATTTTACGCAGAATAGAATTATTAGGTCTATTAGTAATTTTATTACTATTGCAATAGAAAATTATAATATTATAATAGCAATATTACAACTTTTAGTAGTATTGTCTTAGTTATATGCTTTTCTACATTCTTTTACTCTAGAATAGAAGAAAGCTGGTTACAGTTAATTAAAAAAAAAAAACACAACCCCCAAACCAAACAACAGCCCAACTCCAAGTATTCTATATTTTGCTGTTATTTTGGTCTATCTTTGTCTTCTGAATTCAAATACTGCAGTCTGTCCTTGCAGGACACAAGATTTGTCTCCATGAAGTTTTGGTTCCCTACTGCAAAACATTACTTCTCAACATGTTTTCCAGGTGGGGAGATTGGCCTGACTCCTTCCTTTGAGATCTTAACCTTTGTTGTCTCTGATGGCAAAGCTGGCTCAGATGCAAATGACTGCTGTTATGATGGACTTCTTCCTCCTCCAGTTCCACTTCATGATCCATTGCCAGTATTTGACCTTAACATCACTGTACTTCCAGTGGACAACCAGCCGCCATCCATCATAACTGGTGAGAGCTTCCTCTCACTGTGTCATATTATTATAATGTGTGCTATGCAGAACTGTAATGGCTAAAGGCTCAATTTTTTTTAGCACCAGAAAGAGTCAACTGAGAAGCTCAGCACACAAAATTTTTAGATCAGAATTTCCATCAAATAACTTTTCTTTTTCTAGTACCATGTGACCACCAAATTCAGGTGCTAATATGAGTGACTGCTTGTGGCTCTTCAACTGCATGCTTAAATCATGTGGCTACAGAGGAGGGTGCTCAGATCTGCTCCCATCCATCTATACATGTACGTTACTGCACATGTCAATTTTGTCTGAGTAAAACTGAACTATGTCTCAGCCCTGAAATGTGAACTTAGATCCAGACAGCTCTCAGGTTTATACTGTACAAAAACATAACTGTAAATATAGGTCTACTTCTGCATGTTAAGTATACAACAGAAATTTAGACTCTGGCCCTTATTTCCTCCCTTATTTCCTCAAGGGAGGGAATATTTATAGTACCTACATTTAATCTTGTTAGTGAATAAAGACAAATCTAGGCTRTATATGTAACTGATCAAATTAATTAAATATGAAGCTACATTTTTACTAGTACCCTTCAGGATCAAAAATTCTCAATTAAAAAAGAAAGAGTGTTGATAATGTGTATTTATTTCAGCAACAGGCCATTGTGTGATATTGATTTACTTGGCTTTGAAGGAGATCTGTAGTATACTTAATAAAAGGCATACTTTCTATATGCCTATCTTTTTCTTTTTCAATATAATTTATTTGTAGGCATCAAGTATATGTCAGGTATCTCAGAGAATATTCAAACATATGTATGAATAGTTTTGTAATTTGCAGGCTATCACCCAAGCAATGTTCTGGAAATGAAGCATTGTCCCAGCAGGGAAATTAAGCACTGATGCATGAAAAATTGTTCATTATGAGCAATTCGTAACAGCTCTCATGCAATTAATGCTCTGACAAACAGAGGTAACAACTGATTTTGAGCAATACATAAACCATACTTAAAGACTTAACAGTAATATCATTTGCTAATCCCCTTTCCCTCTACTTATATGATGAGAAGTAGAGTTGATATTCATGTTATTTTCCCCTTCAGTTATTATTTCAATTCTTTTTAACAAATACCAGAGTAAGCTGAGCTAAATAAGCAGTAATGCTTATCACATTGTTTGTGTGCAGGTGCAAGGTTTGTGGTGGAGGAGGGCTCCTCAGCAGCCCTTACTGCTAACCATTTGTTTGCCACTGACCCTGATACCGCTGCCGATGACTTAGAGTTTGTCTTGGTTTCTCCTCCCCAGTTTGGTTACATTGAAAATATACTGCCTTCTCCTGGGTTTGAGAAGAGCAACATTGGTATAAGTATAGGTAAGTCTTAATGACATATGGTAAGCCTGTGGATGAAATACAGAGGGCTCAGGGATGGTGGTGTGGTGGGCTGTGTTGAAGTAGCTGCAGGTGCATGCATTAATATGCGCTAATTGAGGAAAGCAGGTGCTGGCAAATGAGAGTGGTGGGACTGTGTAGGAGGATTCAAAGGGAGACGGCAGTTCTGCAAATGTGGAGAATTGGCACTTGGAGTAAACAAGGCTATTCCTGTTTCTATTCCTGTTTTACACATTCCAGCTGCAATCTATTAGAAATGACAATATGAGACATTAATCTACTTGCTCTGTCTCCCCCTTCATTTTCCTAGGCAGGTCCCCCCAGCCTTACGTTATGTTTATATTTTTGTCAATAAAATACTAGTAGGTGAGAATTTGAAAGGTGTGGGTCCCGTGTTAGTCTCCAAAGTGAAATTACAAAAGTGAGGGAGATGGTGGTTGACTTGGGTCTTTTGCTATGTCCACCTTGAAGTATCACAAGAAAGTTTCATCTTCAGCAGAACGGGCTGTGGCATGTTCTGTCACACTGCCAGTTCTTACCAGTATCCCCAGCTGAACACCCAGAATCACTGATTCCTTTTGAAAATGATTTTGTTTTGGAGAAATGCCTGTAAGGCTGGAGAGAGACATTTCTGAGTGAGCCTTTCTGCCCCCAGTCTCTTGGACTGTCAATCAAATGACGGTCAATGTCATTATTTAGACCCAAGATCTTTTCCTATCTGCTATTTGGGTCTTCTTATTCAGTTCTGCATACTGGACAGAGTTGCATCGCCCTAGAAGAAGCAAAAGGATGTATTTTCCTTTCAGGGAAAGGGAGCGCAACCTGCGCTCCCTTGCAGAAGCCCATGCAGTGGGACATCTGAGCCCGGCAAGTGCCTTGCTCCTCTGAACCACCAGTCTGCAGAGCTGCCTTGTGCCTGGCAGAAGAGGAAGCTGAGCACTACCTCTCCTCTCATTGGTCCTCCCAACTGAGCACCCCAGGAATAGGGAAGGACCAGCCCCTTCCCTCCCCCTGCCTTGAGCTCTGAAACTGGGATCCTGCTGGGACTTGCACACTGGAAGTGGGGAGGGTCTTTTTGTGCCTTTTGCTACAATGCCCAATAAGGCAGCAGAAAACATGACTGTTGATAACCTACAAAATCCAAGCGATTTGTTCTTTGAAGAAAGACACAGTTCCAGATATTTTATGGTATGCAAGACCAGAGGGCAGAGTAGAAGTTGTGCTAACTTATCATCTCTTTAAAATCTCTAGCATCCTTTCAGCTGAAACACCTGAAAGCCCTGAATATAAACTATGTACAGTCCAGGCACATTCGGATTGAGCCAACATCAGACAAATTTGTACTTTACGTCACTGATGGGCTGCATCACTCAGCAGAGACTCCATTTTTCGTGCTGATCAACCCAACCAATGATGAAGTCCCAGAATTCATAGCAAGAAACATTTCTGTAAGGAAAGAAATAAAAGGCTTGTCATAGAATTATTTTATGCCAGAAAAACTCTTTACTATAAATTGGAGCATTGTTCTGACATCTGTTCCTTTGCATCTTTCCCTTACTTTGTGCGGTTCTGCATAGTTCAGGAAAGAGTCTATTTAAATTGCAGGTAACCTGTAAAACAGATCTTCAGTGATACTGAAGCTGTGCATGGCTCCACTTGCTAATTTGCAATTAAGTAAACAAAGGTTCAAACCTTTAAACAAAAAAAAAAATCTACAATGGAAGAGGTTCTTTATTCTTCTGGTTTTACAAGAACCTTTGGGAATTTTTTCTAGAGTCACTTTTGTTCCTTGCATAGCCTCTCCTCTCTCTGAAGACACTGCTTTTAATAAAAGTAATGGCTCTGTGACCACCATGCTAAGGAAGCATGAGATTATCTCATTGTAAAGACCCTATTAAAAAAAAAAAGTATGTATGTGTATAAATTCATACATATATAACAGATATATACATATTTTTATATATACTTATGTATTTAAAAGGCTTTCTCATCTGCATTCTCTAACAGCTATTATGATGTTTGCTTACCGAAAAAGCTTTTCTATTAATTGGGGCACTTATGAACTCTTTATCTAGCCTTCTGTTTTCATTGCTGCAAACATTTACTACTCTGTGTCCCTTAAACTTGATTGAAATCAGTACCTGTTTCAAAAGCTACTGGAAAGGGATAGAGAAAATGAAGAGAGAGACTCCCACACAAAAATAGCCTACTTAGGAAACCATGCTAAAATGTTACAGTTTTTCTTTATGTAGAAAATTTGATTTTTTTTCCTCTTTCATTTGTGTTCAGGTTCAAGAGGGTGAGATGAAAGAGCTGGATCTCTCTGTTATCAATGCAGTTGATCTGGATGTGCCTCAGGACCATTTGGTATTCAGTGTTGTGCAGAAGCCCTGGCATGGGTTTCTCATTAATGGAGTTCATGGCAATGATATTCTACACTACAAACAGTTAATTACTCATCATCACAGCCATGAACTTCTTGTTCATGAGTTTTCCATGGAGCTACTTATGAATGGTAGGTGTAGCATTCATTTGACATAGGTCTTTCATTCCTTTAATAATTCATAGCAGACAGAGTGGCACAGTAAGAAACCTTCATCACTTATTTATTCACTTGCCTTAGGTGTATTTCCAAGAGAATGTTTAAGAATAGAAATTATCCTGTTTAATGCTAATGTTGTCTAAAGACTTGAAGAACTGTCAATAAATTCACCCTGAGAGGCCTGCATGTCAGAAAGGGTAGTAATATGACTAGGGAGGCCATCTGCCCTGAGAAAACAAAAGGAATATTACAACATATCAGCAAACATATTTTAAAATGTTTGACAGCAACTACAGTAGAGAAGGCAAGACCGACTTAAAAACACATTAGCTGATCATGAGAAATCTTGGGTTTAATATTGTCCTAAATGATAAAGGTACCAACTGGGATGCTATAGCTTACCATGTTCAGTTAAACTGCTTTGAAGTGGCAAATCTCTTTTCCAAAGATGTAACTAAAAAGTGCATGTCACACTGTCAAGAATATGGTGGATTCTTCCATACTGTTGCCATTTAATGGAATATGGGATCTACTGATATCAATGAGGACATGGATTTGATCCTGTCACTCAGGATGCAGTTCAGCCCTCAAAATCCTGAGGAAATATTTTACTCCTCTCTGCCTGTCTAATACCACCTTTCAAAAGTACATACAAAAATATCATATCCCCAGCCTATATTACTCAACTTTTCCAAGTCCTGATCTTGACTGTCCTCCAATTTTCTCTTACGACCTTACAAGCTCCGGCTCAGATCTTCTGATTGCCCATGCCCATAGCCGTAAGGCGAGCTTTCCTCCYCAAGGCTTGTTCAGAGCTCCCTGTGGATTATCTAAGGCACAGAAAAGTGTTGCTTGAGACTATCATGTGTTGCTTAATGGCCTCACTCTCCTGTGGCCCCTATTAAAATGAATCAGAAAGAGGAGAGTAGAAGGAACATTAGTTTTTCAGACCAACGCAGACTCTTTTGTGAAGGAGGTCATCTGTTACTCAGGTCATGCTGGTGTCTTTGAGTCACAGGTATGTGATTAAGGTTAATGAACAGCTGCTGATTGCCAAGCTTACCCTATGGTAGCTGAAACAAGGTGGCTGTGGCCAGGGCACATGTGGACGGGAGAAGGAAGGAGGATGATGGACACAGCGGGAAATGATGTGAGAGATTCTGAAGGAGATAAATTTCTGTATCTCTCTATATCTCTCTCTTTTTTTTCCCTGCATAGGAATGAAGCTGATATACATGCATGATGACTCAGAAAACCTCACTGACAGCTTTACAATCCAGCTATCAGATGGGAAACATAAAGTCCTCAGAACCATTTCAGTAAAGGTCTTTCCTGTTAATGATGAGAAACCAGTGTTGAGCAAGTAAGCCACATGTTCCTATTTTAAACCAAGGGATGAGTTCAAACAAAATTATCCAGAAGAGATCAAAACAGCGCATCAGCTATCAGTAGGGCTAGGATACCATAAGTAGTCACAGAATAGTCAGCAAAGTTGTTCCCAAGCAAGTCACCATCAGTCTATCTAATAAAAGCATTTTCAGTGAAGGAAAGGCACACTGTAATGTTGCTTAGTATTTAAAGGAAATAAAATTCAGTACTGAGAGCACACAGGGAGAAAGAACAAGAAGAAAGGGGGCAACATGCTTGTTCTGTCTACCATGCCCTACTTCAAAATGTTTCCCAGGGAGTCCTGATCCTTGCCGCTTTGCTTTCTCCTTCCCTGGGGCTACTGTCTGTAAAAAACACATCTCTGAAAACAGTTCAGTATTGTGTCACAAGGGAGTCCCCAAGGTTGACATCTCCTTGCCTCACAGTGGAAGATATTTCCACTTGATGATACTTCTTTTCTATTACAAAAACACTATTGTGCAGTCATAATTCAACTTTTGAACAGGTACATGCTAATTTCCTTTACTCTCCAAAACTAGGATTCATAAATGAATTAATCCCAGGATTAGGCCTGGTCAGAAATTGCCTAGCAGACCATTGCCAGGGAATTCATAGGCAGCTATTGAGAGATGCTGATAGGCAGCTATTTGCGAGAGAGCCCGAACCTCCTGGACACTTTAATGGGGAGCTGTCTCTTGGGATCCCCATTTCTTAGCTGACGAACTGCCACAGAGTATCAGGCCCCCCTGTTCTGCTGGCTCCCCTCCAGCCCCAGGGTAGGTGGATGGGGGGCTGGGGGCCTGAAGGCCTGGGAAGCATAGCTCCAAACCATCAAATCATGCATTTTGGAAGTGAATCACAGCCTGTCATGCAGGCTGCCACTAAACTGGGAAATGCTGATGTCTCACTTTATATAGCTATAGATCAGTCTGGAGTTTGGCTTGTCTCCATATCAGACCCATATTTCCTTTTTATGAAAATTTTGAATGCTTTGTTTTTAATGTAGAACTTCCTGCATTAACAAATGTTAGTTTTACAATTGAAGGATTATCAAGGGCCAAATAATGCTAACAAGAGAGAATGTTCATTTTAAGTTATAATAAAGGGTAGAGTTTATGTATTCGTATCATATACTGATAATTACTGTTTAAATGTCACTGCCCGTTTGTCCTCTGCTTGGTAAAGATTGGCATATCATTCTCCACCCTTTCTCTCTGAAGGAAGGTGATGGAGTGAAAGAAGCCATGTGTTTTTTCCTTTGCCCACCTGGATCCAGGAACTGTTGCTATCTTGGTTGGCAATGTCAGATCTTATCATTTGTCATTCCTATGGTGAACATAGGGCATAGTGAGCCATTTCTTTGTAAAACAGCTATTCCATTACAGGAAGTTACCACTTCTTACCTGTTATTCTTCCACTGACATGCAGCATGCAACCAGTGGTTAAGCGATAGTGGTCTAAGGAACATGTTTCTTTTTGCATTGAAGTGGATTTGCCACCACATGCAGTTGGTTGCCATGTCTTTGCTGTGGGGGAGGAACCCCCTTATGCCACTGCAACGGTTTACGAGTGAACATATGACAATACCTGTAAGTTCTTTTTCACTTTTTGGTCTGGGAGCACCTTTCCAGGCCAGGGAGTTTTAATCCTTACCTCCATTAGCTGTGGTCACCAGACTGAGGAATCTGGATGGGATGTTTCTGACTGGAGCCACAAACAGTGGCTCTGGCCCACAGTGACTGCCAAACCAATCTGTTCCCTCTCTGATTGTGTCCTGCAGCAAGCGGTGCTCTTGGGGAAAGTAAGGCCCTCACACATTCCCTTAAAAGCTTCATTTCAAGATCAGCCACATGGACTTCACCATCTAATTGCTATGAGAATAAATGAGTTGGGATTAGACAGCATTCAGAGTGCATCTAAATGTGTGTATCTTCACTCATTTTTTGTTTGATGCTTGTCTTCTTAGGCCATACAATCTTTGGGTCAGACATCCAATCCTTCTGTATGCATGGGCCCGGCTACAGCATCATTATTACTAATAGGAGTCATAAATCTTGAGGTTGCTTGACAGGTCATTAATATGACTTGACATACTTTGTTATATGACTTCATCTTATTTGCTCATTATTTTGCCAAACATGACATTTCTATGCCTCATATCTATGTCAGTTTGAATATGGAAACTTAAAAGCTCTGCTGTTTTGAGAACAGTAAATATATTTTCAGCTATCAATAAAAAACTGTGACAACTTCTTCTGTTGGAAAGCTCTGTTATCACTCTGCTTTGGAGCAAGCACTTGAAATCTGGTGAAGGCTGTTACATGAAGGATGTGTCTTTTGTGACCTGCAATCTACCTGCATTTGGCCAAGCCAGAAGCCTTTGAAATAGCATGGCTTTCACATGCTCAGTAGACTCTGACCAGAGCTTGGCTGCCCAAATGCCCAAGGAGTCTGTCTTTGTTGAGCATGCTCTGTGTCCCCAGGCAGGCTTGAACAGGTCCCATTCCTGGGCTGACTGAATATGCTGAATCCCCTCCAATGTCTTATAATACATAGTCTTATAATACAGTTTGGGCACACACTACAAAAATTTAAGACAGCTAACAGCAAAATGATAAAGCAGGGTGTGTAGAAGCAAACTGGAGGATGGCTACTGGCTGAGAAAGGAAACAGAGCAGACATGGTCTGAGAATTATACCAGAGCAAGGCTCTGGAGGAATTTTAAGCTATGTGGGATTTCTCCACAGAGCTGTCTCAAATTTTATTTGTGAATAGTGATGCCATTTCTTGCCATTTCTGCCAAGTACCAGATCCCTCCCCTTAAGCTAGCTATCTGAACCCAGAGCCCAGGCAAGTTCTGCAATGGGAAGCATTAGAGGAAATCTGTTAGGTCTCCATAGGGCAATGTCCCTTAAGGGACAAGCAGTGTCAGGCTAGTCAATTGGAAGATGATCTCTCCTCTAAAGAGCAATGGAGTCATTATTGGTATGGTCTATAGTAGCAGTAACATGTAATAGAGCCTGTTAGTTCATGTTGTCCCCTTATAACCTGTTTGAGGGTAAGTAAGTGGAAAGGGCCCAGGGAAAGAAGACAGATGTGGTAAATCCCAGGGTGCTGCATATCTCTGCTTTGCTGTTTTTCACTACTGCTAGGGGAAGCTGGTCTCTCCCATTTGCTTTTCTTCCTTTTTAATAGAAATAGGCACCCTCCTTTCTTTCCTTCTGCAATTGTTATTTCTGTCAGAATCTGGGTAATCCATATTCCTGGAAGAAGTGTTATGTGTTGGAAAGGTTACTTCTCTGTTTTTACATGTATGCATGACTTCTTATTTTTGTAGGAAGGATGATATAGAGGTGAACATGGGTGAGACCCGCATCATTTCTAGTGCTGTTCTGTCAGCCAAAGATAAAGATACCCCCAGGGAGAGAATTTACTATCTATTTGAAAGAATTCCAGAAAATGGTCAGCTTCAGCTCAAGGTGAGTCTTTGTACTTCAACAAAAACAGGCATGCAAACAACTCTCTCATTAGGATAGAATGAAGATCATCTTCCTTTTCTACCAAATGTCTTTCATGTTTTTAAATAGACTGCTATGGCTAGTTGGCTTGTGGAGAGAGTTTTTGAACCAAACAGTGACACTGTCCTAGGGGCTTTGATGCAGGAGATCAGATCCTCAATGGGAGGAGAGGGAGGGTGAAAAGCATAGCAGATCATTTGAGGGGATGGTGGAGAGAGACACAGGAGGAATCAGCCCACAGAGGGGGAAAACCAAGGGACAAAGAGGGAGAAAGAAAAAGACCTAGGCTAAAAAAGGTGACAAGTGAGCAGTTAATTCAGTTACTTACAGAAAGAGAACGGAGGGAGACCCTGGATGTGTGTGAAAGAGTAAGTAAGAAATAATGAGAAGAAATGTATGTGGGGAAGAAAGATAAAAAAGAGGGAAGATGGAAAAGGATACAGCAAGAGGATAGGCACTGGCAGAAAATAAGATTAGAAATGGAAAAAAGATGACCATCTGTTGACCAAAGATAAGCCACTGGAACAGAAACAGTGAACAAATGCCTCTCTTTTTTTATTATATGTACATATAATTGCAAAAAATCTGTTTCAAAAATCTATGAGCCTGGGAAATATTTTTTGCTGTACCCCTGCAGGAATCTGTGGATCACATGAGAGTTGTAAATGAAAGGGGTCTCATACTTTGGGATGAGAGCTGCTGCTGAAGTCTAGCAGTTTGAATATAGAGAGTACCTGAGTGTATGTGAGTCCTCTGTGTGTGACACCCTTTGTTGCAGAGCCTGTGACACTGTCACTACATGCCAAATACACAGATCTGTCTAGCATGAGTTACTATGACATCTAATATGCAGGAAATTTTACTGGACATTTCACATTTTTCCAGGGGAGAACCTCTAAGCCTCTCTAAATTTCTGTGCTTCCTAAAGTTCCCCACAGTTTCATTTCTGATATCCCTCTATGTATTGTCTAGAATAGTAGTTGTATGAAATTAAGAACTGGAAAACATAAGCTAGGTCAGGATCTTTTTCATGTTCCTCTTGTTGGTGTCTGACTGAGAAGTGTGCAGGACTGTATTTCCCAGAGTAAAAGTGACTGAACTCTATTTACCTGCATTTATTCCTGATCACTGTATCCTCTCCAGCCTTATAGCTATTTGGGAATCAGTAGCTTAAAAGGGAAAACAGGGAGCTGCCACTAATGGTCTGCATGACCACAAATAAACTCAATTAACTGGGGAAGGTATATGGGGGACTGTCTGTTACTGAAAGATGTTTATCCTTTCTAGGTTGGCAGAGACTGGGTGACTCTCCAAACTGGAATGAAGTGCACCCAGGAAGAACTAGATATGAACCTTGTAAGATACATCCATACAGGACCTATAGGGTCCAAGAACCAAGACAGCTTCACATTTTATCTGTGGGATGGGTACAACAGATCCCCAGCTGTGGACTTCTACATAAATATCAAGGACATGGAAAGGGGTAAAGATCTGCTTGACTTAACATTTTGCAGTGCCTGTTTCTGAAACAAAGATGATCTGAATGAATGAGATCATCCTGATACTTCCCCAAGCACCATGTAGGCCCTTGGCAAGCCTCYCTGCAGACCCCAAAGCCTGCTTGCTGGGATTTCATTGCCCTGATGTTTCTGCTCCTGAAGAAGTGGTCCTGGGATTACAAAAGGCTCTGCCTATGGCAGTTTTTTACAGCTTGCCTCCCAGGACTTCCAGCTACTCTTCAGACAGAGTTGACAACATCTTTCTGAAATTAGTTCAATGTCTGAGTAAATCAAAGTGCAGAAAAAGGGCAAGAACATAATAAGGTAGGCAAAACACTGTTTGAGAGCCCTGACTTCCAGTTTTATGTTCTAATCTTATGGTCTCTCTTCCGTTACTGGATCCCTATCATAGCCCTGACTTAGATCAGGGTAACCTGACACTACTAAGATTGGAACAGTGGCCCAGACAGGTTGTGCCATCTCCATTCTTGGAGGTGTTTCAGCCCCAGTGGGTTAAAGACCTGAGGAACCTGGTTATGGCTGGTCTCATGGCTGACCTTGCTTTGAGCAGAAGGTTGGACTGAGACATCCTAAAGTCCCTTCCAGCCTGAATTTTCCTATAATCCTATGATTTTCTATTGGTGATGGCTAGCATGTGGCTAAATGATGCATAAGAAATGAAATTTCAAAGCAGTATTACTATTTTAGTGTCATTTTATCTATCCTTCAGGAGCTATTGCTGTTTTCATAAAGCCTCTTAGAGTGCCAAAAGGGGATCGGGGCTACATTACAACAGATGCCCTCCTTGCATTGGATGGAACGGACAAACCGGAGGAGCTCCTTTATGTGATAACCTCCCCACCTCAGTATGGACAGATAGAGTATGTCAGCTATCCTGGCATCCCCATTACCAGCTTCAGTCAAATGGATGTAGCAGGCCAGATAGTCTGCTATGTTCACAACACTGAGGCACCTGTTTCTGAAGATACATTCAGGTAAGGCATTAAAAAAAGGCTTCCTTTTCCCTTGAATTTCTTGGGTATTTGCAGAAAAAGTATTAGAAAGAGGAGGAGGTGAGGGAATTCTTAATATTTATATAGCAAAGATATTTCTGCTCTAACAGATGCAGTTATGACTGCCTTGATAATAAATGCTTTTTCTTATTGACCCTGAAATAGTAGCTTGAGCCACATTTACTCAATGATACTGTCTTGAATATTATTAAAGCACCTAGACATACATAGGAGAAACAGTGCAGGAGAAGAACTAAGAATATGTTTTTTGGAATTTCCCTATGGTTTCCTGCTACTGCTGGATGTGGTAAAAGTGCTCAGTTCAGGTATTAGCTAACTGATTTCTTCTTTTTTCTTATTTATTACATTTATTCTGCTGCAGGCTTTTTGAATCCAGTCGTTATTCTTCAACACACTGATAAACAAACCACTTATCAACTCTGCCATCATAATAGTTCAAAAATTTGTGTAGACAACTGGATTTTTTGAGTAAACTCAGCTACTTATAGACCCAGTTCAGAAGTCTAGTGACAGTTAAGTTTACTTTCAACTGGGTTCTGGACCTGGCCCTTAGACCATCTTAGACTACGTTCACTCCTAAAGCGAATATTGCCTTATGTTGTTCTTACTTGAACCACTCTTGGTCATAGAACGGAATGATCTCATGAGTTATCCTCAGGCAAAGAGAGAGGTGTGTTGCTGCTGAATGTCTCTTGGGGAGTTTTGGTAAAAGAGAGCAAATTTAGGCAAATTTTTCTTAAGGAACAATGTTAACTTCTTGTTAGCTTTTAACAGAAAATGGAGTTCCTGCAAAATCAAAAATTTCCACAGGAAATAAATAAAGACTAATTGTTTTTCTTTTGTAGCTACCACATAGAGTATTTAGCTTATAAGAACTGCAATTCAAATGTATGAAAGTTCCCTTTACACACTCTCTTATGAATAGGATTCCTGATTTGAACTGCATTTTCCATGATGAATGATGAAGCTTAAGGGACATGTTGCATCATTCAGCCAGAGAGCTTTTTCCCAAAGAAGCCAAGGAAGCGGGGTATGGAGGCATGAAACAGTCCCAACTACGACAACAGGGCAGCTCAGGCAGACATTATCTCAAGCTGAGCCAAATGTAATTTTGGGACATTTCTCAGCTGAAACTTTTTGAGCTATCCCTTCCAATGAATTCAATGTTGCGGCAATCCTGATTTTCAACCATCTCTAGTCATGAGATTTCTCTGATGGCCACTTGTGGTCATAACATAAAAAGTGAATGAATGTTCTTTGGCTTGATGGAAGCTTAGTGACATGGTTGTGAAACGCTATGACCAAAACTAAAATTAGCCTTTACAAGTAAAGTTGCTGTTGTATCAACCCTAGGATAGGTAGTGCAGGAAGTGGCTTGCATCAGTGTGACTTTTGTACCAGACTAATGAAGGCATTCAATGATCAGACCAAATAATTCCAGGGAAATTGTTCATGCACATAAGCCCAATGTTTAGCCTAATGGCTTAGAACCAAATTAGAAAGTCAGCTTTATTAAAAGTAAGGTTATAATGTTTTAATAAGTATGTGTATCCATTTTAATTGCAATAATTGATGTTCCATGATGTTACCATTTGGCAAAGAATTTGGTTTTGTGTAGGCATATAAATACTGTGGCAGATTATTATTATTTTCTTAACAAGGAATGGTAACGTTAATTTTATGGGGAAGGGGTGTTAATTGATCAGATTTTTACCTTCCGCCGAAATATCTTCTTCAGTCATAAATTTGCCTGTATTGTTTGGTGCTGCTGGCCTGGAAGAAAGATTTGGCAGTGCTTGTTTGGACAGATGACTTCGAGTGATTAGCAACCTGACATCAGATGCTGGCAGCAGGATACTAAAAGAACATACTAATGTCCTCCATTTTGACACGCTGGCTCAATTTTGTAATGAGCTGGCACTATTTATGATTCCATTTTTATCTTTTAAATGCCATGACAGATGGTAGGTCCTTCAGCCAACTCTATTGCCATGGAACTGCAGAAAGCATGAAACCTTGGTAATGGTGAAATCAAACCATGCGACTTGTCCTCCTAACTATGTCTGAGATTTGTCCCCTAAATTTCATCAGAGTGATGAGAATGTTGGCTGCTCTCCATTCCTTTGGGAAAGATGAAGCAGCCACAAACCAGAAATAAACAAAAAACAAAATCCCCCAAAGTGCAGAAAAAAGGACTTCTTGGACACAATCAGCTTCATTACCTGTGAAATCAAGTGGCACACAACATTTGCATTGTAATTTTCAGTGTTATGTATATAACCAAGAGTTTTACTCCTGTCTGGTATTCTGTAGAGGATTCTGGATGAATCTTTGCTTTCATGAACGGAATTGTCCTCTGTAAGTCTTTCACTTAAGCATCATTTGAGATATCATCCAAATGACTTTACAGACATCAAAAGAAAAAGAGGTTGATTTCTCAGTGAAGCAAAGTCACTTCAGCTGCAATTTTTCAGATCTTTTGAGGTAGGGATAAGGTCTTACTTGAGCATGTTTTACCTTTTTTTACCATACTATTTATGGTCATTATTCTAGTTCCATGTTTGATTTCAGCGAGGTTGCTGACAACACAACCCTTTTACCATTGGCACAATAGCATTAGGCCAGTAGAGACAGATGTCTCTAGGTTCCCAGCTGGGAATACTGTCCTCAGTAAACATATTTCTGACTCCTATACAGTCCCTGGCCTGCCTATGCTCATTCCCATCTGTTTCATGGCATAGTGCCTGCTTACAAGTTGATGAGGCCCCAATCATCTGACATTGGTGAGGGCAGCGAAGGGTTTTAGATGGACAGGCTGGGTGAAATAGCTATTCCATGACCTACTCAAAGTCGCTTATATTTGAACCATGCAACAACAGACTCCGCGATTCTTTGAATACCCCTCTGAGATCTGTAGGCAAGGTCTGAGAGCAAGATGAGGCAGATAATCTAAGTGTCAGCTAGTCCTCATTTTGCTTACATAAAGTGCGAGCATGACAGGTGCAAGGCAGCTTGCTCTCAGATTGCCTGAAACACCCAACGGTACTGTCCCGTACAAGATCAGCTGTGCAAGTGCAGTAAGTGTAGCAAAGTGTGCACTCAAAGCACTGGGTATCAGAGGGCGGTGGGAAAAAGGAGGAATAGGGAAAGTAAATATTCTATAACAAACAAATTTCATTGCAAAGAAGCCTTGGTCTGACCTATGCCTTTGGTACTGTATTCTGGCTCAGACAGAACAAACCTGGGTAAAGACCACTCTCCAAGAAGCTTTTGTATGTACTGTGCATTATATTCACTGAAACAGAGTAAAAACCATGGCAAAAACAAAGCTTACTCTTACATACTATATGATGATGTGATGTGAAGAACAATGAGAACTTCCCAAGGCAATTTTTATGTTGATATACCCTCAAAGTATTTTGTTATAAGATATGGCATGACAATATACAATATTCTTGCTTTCAAAATAAATGCATAGGTAATATCTTGGCAGTGAAACCTAGGATGAATTTTGAAGGCTACAAGATTGGTTTTCTCTTTGTTTTTATGCACTACAAAACTTGATAATTAATTTCTGCAGGACATGCATTCACTTTTATAGTAAATACCCATACCCAATTGGTACATTTCCAACACATTGTCTCTCCAGCCTTGGATACCTTTATCTTTCTGTTGCTTAGAAAAGGAAAATTAACTCTAGTGCAAAAACGAATCTTTAATATATATAAAGAAATATTTCTGCTTTGGAGAGAAGTATGAGAATATATGCTGATATTAGCAGAAATTCCCAGCATGGAATAAGAACTTTGCATCTGACTCATTGACAAACTCAGAACAGAACTCTGACTCATTGATAAATACACAGTATGGACAACTACATTTTTCAAATTAGCTTACCAGTTTGCATAATTCTGTCCAATATCTACTGCAGAATCTTAATATTTCAGTGAATATTTTGCTTGAGTTTTGTAAAGAAACATAAATCGGTCCCTCTGAATATACAGAAATTTACAGATAAAACTAGTACTTTAATAAACCTCTAAAGTGTGATGAGGATGGATCTCTGCACTTCTTTTCCCATCTTGCATTTTTAAATAGTTTGGCACTAGTGAGTGTGAAGGGCTTGTACCGGTGAACAACCCCATTGTCTGGGCAGACCATGTATTTACACACCTCTTCCTGTATGTTGTAGACAAAGTCATGACTTTTACTGAGTTGCCACCACAAGGCACCCAAGTGAAGATAACCTTAATGATGTGTACAAACATCTGTGTCTATGCCAGAGGGTCCAAGAAACACATTAACCACCCCCTCATTTTTGATCTGCTCCCTCTCTATCTTAGCTGGAAGATTAGAACAGCTCCTTTGTGATGGCTGAGATTGGTGGGTATATCCTCAAAGCCATTCCCTTGGCTTTTAATCAAACTCCTGCAGACACAGTGTCAGTCTTGCCATGATTTGGCCGTCTGCTTCCACATTTTTAAGTCACACACCCATTGCAGAGCCTGGGTTTGAGCTCAGACCAGTTCCAGTTCTTCATGTGTTCTGCAGCATCACCACAGGCAAATCCTGTAGTGAAGGTGTGTATTACTGTTTCATTTCAGTACATGGTGAATCAAGAACACATGCTGAAGGCTGCCTTGCCTCTCTTTGCCAGATTCTTCATCAGCAATGGACTGAGGACTAAGCATGGGACATTCACGATCTCCTTGGAGGCAGTCGACCAAGCTTTACCCACTCTCTCTAGGAACATGGGGTTAAGATTAGTGGAAGGCGCTATGGCACTCCTTTCTCCTGATGTCCTGCAGCTTTCAGACCCAGACACTGCCAAAGAAAACCTTACCTTCCTCTTGGCTCAGGTCCCCCAAAATGGTCATCTGTATTATCGAGGGGCTGTGCTACTGCAGCACAATTTCACCCAGCAAGATGTGGACAACATGGATGTTGCATATAAACACCGAGGTGGGGATTCCCAGATTGACAGATTTACATTTGTTGCAACAGATAGGACTAATCAAGGCTTCATCGTGAATGGGAGGGTGCAGATCGAGCCAGTGGCATTCACCATTCAGGCAAGTGTGGCCACAGGCCTGCTTAAAAGAGATGTGTAGTATGATAAGGTAAAAAATGTAGTGATTTTGACTAGGCTTAGAATTGGTACTTTCTTGCTGCAATTAATGATCCAACTGAAATATTTATAGAGGAAAAGATTTGCTTTCTGTGTTCTGTCAGTAATTAACCTCAAGAACGAGGTTAATCACCACAATGCATTACTCAGGCAAAGAATTCTATATAGTGCAAAGAACGAGATTATATTTAAGAGGAGAAAGACATCCACTTATACTTGCAAATATTTTCTATAAGGAATTTCAATCCTAAAGGTTAGCCAAACTATGGCAAGGAAGAAATTTTTTCCTTCTTTGCTTTCCCATTTTGTACTTTACCCACTGATTTGCATGTGAGGGATATTAGGATGACAGCTGATCGATGTGTTGCAGGAATCTTGAATTACAGCCACTGCTTCACTCCTGCAGCCAGTCTTCCTTCTGAGAGTTGTAAGATGCCTGCTCTGACTCCTCCTTCCCTTACTAGGATCTTTCTGTTCCCTTTCTGTTCCCTTTCCATTTCTTTCATTTTTAAGTTCTTTCCACTGTGTCATAGGCTCAGATGCCTTTGCTATGACGTCTTTTATGTATCTGGCATGTTTTAGTATGCAAAACAAGCCTGGTTGCATTGTATGTCAGGAGTCTGTAAGTTTCAAAATATTGATACTAACAAAGAGGCTGTAGCTCTTAACAACTTCTGATGGCAAAGCCACCAGGTGATATAAGGAGCAAGGAGTGTCATTGCATCAGAAAATGAGATATGGAAAGAGCAACAGCAACAACTGTTGTGGGAGACTGAAAGTCAGAAGACATATCAGAAGCTGTGAAAGGTAGCACAGATTGAACAGGACATTTTGGCCAGGTCTATGATTGTGATTATCATAATCCGTAGATTTCCTTGCTACTCATTGTAGTCCCTGCTTGTAAAACAGAGGTGAGAGACCTTTGCTGGAGTTTTCATTTAGTACTTAGAAAAAGATATCAAAAAAGGAGAAGGAGTATGGGGAGTAGGGGAGATCAAGACAGAGGTGCACAGAACTTCCTGTTGCCCTCCCCAGCATGTGCTGTATCCCTCTGCATGCAGCAAGTAACTAGGCAGTCTGGACCTGGAAACCTCTCATGGGAAGTAGTACTTATCTGGAGGCCAGACTTCCTCTGGAGCAGACTGCTAGTCAGAATGACTATTGCATTCCTGAGCATGCTTTTGTGCTTTCAGTAAAAGTAGTAGTGACAAAGAGTATGCTGATTCTGTAAAACCAATATACATTTCTCTAACTTTGATTTAGGTGGACCATATGGACAAAATGGCACCAAAAATTATTCATCTCCGTTGCTTTACTGATGTGAAACTGCTGAAGAATGGCAATTACGGGATCTATATTACTGCCAGGTCCTTGAAAGCATCTGATCCCAATACAGAAAATGACAAAATAATTTTTAAGATTTTACGAGGTCCTCGTTATGGCTACCTGGAAAATATAACCACAGGTACTGTGTCCTATAATCTCTATATTTTGGAACTTGCTGGAGCAGGTTTAAAAACCTATCTTGTTAATATTTGCTTGATAGAGGGAGCCAAATTTTCTTAGAAAACTTTGGGCAAGGTTGCAATGTGATAAGAAAGCTTCTGTATTAAGATCTGAGTGTCATGTTAATCATGAATGTTTAAACCATTTGGGCAGATTGTTAAGAGCTGCAGCTCAGAAACTGCCTTTTCTGAAGCCTGAAATACTAGCATAGGAAGTAGCAAAACTATAATATAGTATGCCTGATGTGAGCTTTATGTGAAGGAAAGTAATGATGAACACTGAACTAGGTCATTTGATAAACACATCACATGAGAATGAACTGGCAGGGGCTTTTAATGGGCTAGGATGTTGCTGCATAGTTATAAAAACAGATTTCTGGAAGTTCAAAGTTTTCTAAGTATTTAACAATGTTGAAAACAGTCTATATGAGCTATGMGGTTCTTGTTTAACAGCCTTTTGTCTCACCTGACTGTTTCTGTTCTTTCCCAGGTGGTTTTATCCACGAAGGGTTTAGCCAAAAGGATTTAAACAGTAAAATCGTACTTTATGTCATCAATCCAATGCGGGAAGTGAATTCAGATGACTTGGAGTTTCAAGTCTCAGATCCCAATGGAAATTCAGCGGTCCCCCAAATGTAACTTTGATCTTCTGTTCTAAGCACTGTAATGCATCGTGCACTTCACCTGTCAGGCCTCTGCGAAGGCTTCTGCCATAGGTCAAATGAATCACTGCTGGGGTTGCTGCTGAGCAGAAGTGAAAGTAGTTACAGTTTCAAATACTCAAACTGCCATTTCTTTCATTAAAGAATAAAGAATATTTCTCCCCTTCAGGATAGGACTAGTTTCAAAGGGCTAATTTCAAGTCAGACTGGGCACATTTCTCATGGTATCTGAACCTGGTGCCTTATGGCCTACAAGGCCTCACAAAAAGATAAAATGGAATACACCGTAAGTGAGAATTAGGCCTACAATATTTGGAGAGTTGAGATGCTGACTTAGGGACAGGACTGTTGCTTCCTGTACGTGCTCCTGCGGCTGGAGGTCACTCTTGTCCTGTGCTAACAGTAATAAACATGGGATTACAACAAAGGGGAAGCTCTCAAGCAGTAAAAGCTATGAGAGTTACATTTTTGCATGAGAGCACTGAAAGAAGAAGGTAGAGAGCCCAAATCATCCTCTTTGTTGTGTACTTCCAATATTTCAAATAGGCATATCATCAAAATTTCTTTTTGACATATGATAAGCCTACTGTATGAAAATTAGAGACCGAGGGATCATCTGAGCTGTACTTTGATAATAATGTCTGAAAGTGAGAGTAGTTCCACTGCAAGTTTCTCTTTATTTCTGAAAATAGGACTGAATGTTCAACCAATTTAGTTAATCTGAAGTAAGTGAGAAAAACAAAACCCATTTCCTTGTGCTAAATTGCCTATCCACAGGCCAGACATCATGGAGAGGGGGGAAATGGAAGGAGGAGATAGCTGGCTTCAAGCTTCAGGTCCCTCTACATAGCACTTCCTTGCAAGCTAGAGGATGGAGACAACATTTCTGCAGTTACACACTATGCCAGAATATGTCCCTGTACTCAAACGTATCTGAATACAGCTAGCACTGTGTTCGGCTCACTTCCCAGCTGCACTGTGTTTGCTCAGAAACACACTGATATTAAACCCATCACTAAAATGAAGCCACTACATGTGGGAAAGTATGAGTTCCTGCATATCAATAGCAATACATTATATACCTTTAGGGAGAAACAAAAGATAAACCACTTTTCCTATGAAAAATATGAGTTTCAGAGAAGTAGACCATACCTATTACCTGCATTGGACTTTGGAACAAAGGAGAATTTGGCTTTTAAGGAAAAGTCCATGCTTTTAATACTGCATTTAAAGGCTGGTAACAGATTTGTTTGAACAGTTTATCATCTAATTGTCTCTGAGTCAAAAGACAAGTTTGATTTGCACGTTGATAGTATTCAAATTAAATCCCAGCTTTTATTTGAATGCTGCTGTATTACACCTGGCACACTCTTTAGTAAACAGAAAACAGATCAGCTTCTAAATGGGTTGTCTTTCCCAGGGTATCAGAGAATCTAGGAGGATATCCACTAGTGTTAGAGCTATTCAACCCTGAAAGGTCTAGACGTTTGTTTTAGAAAAGTTCGATTAGATTTGCAATTAGCACAGCCCATTTTCCTTCTTTCTGCTGTCTTTCATTCATCTCTGACTCTCACTGTTTTTTACTGCAGCTTTTCAAAAGGTTATATGTTTATCAGCTATCTTCTGCAGCATGCAGTCCTCCAAGATTTGGTCACATTCCCTCACAAGCAATTCCAAAATTCATTGTGTGAGAAGTCTGGACTCAGCTGCTTCTGTGTATGAGGAGAAAGCAAAGCAAAAGTTAAAATTAAGGGAGTGGGGAGAACAGTGGATAGAGGCAGTGAACTGCTGGAGCATGCCCTGTGTACTAGAGGAGGAGAGATCCAGTTAGAGCAGAGTTGAAGGAAGGTGGGAAGAAGGGAGAATATTGCAGAGGCAATACCAGGTATTGACAATTAAAGAAAATCATGGGGATGGAAGGACTCATGAAGAAGCAACAGTAGCTTGTCTTGGCATATCTTATTTTATGGTCAAACTTCTCTTTTCAAGGCTGCTGGAGAAATCTCTGCTATGAATCTCCTCTCTGGTTTTGAGATGATGTTCAGGCTTGGTTTGGGGTAGACAGGGGCTCAGCTGGAAGATTTATTAACTGCTTCTCTCTCTTCCTCATCAGCCAGATCACACAAATATGTTGATTTGAAGACAAAGACTTAGCCTGTGTATTGGCTGAATCAACATTCAAGAAAGAAATGTCAGCTCACTGAACCTTCAGGCAGCAGGGGGTAGGGGCAGCAGGGGAGGCTGCTTTTTTTCACATAGGTTTTCCTGCCTTTCCCCACAGACTGGAACTAAGCTGGTCTCGGATTGAAATGCAACAGATTGAATATGAAGTGTGTGAGAATGTAGGAACGGTGTCGCTGACAATCACCAGGGCAGGACACTCTGCAGACTCTGCCTTTGTTGCAGTGAAGGTAAAACTAAAAAACAAGGCTTAAATGGAAATTGAATAATAAACAATAGAGACCGCTAATTTCTTCCTCAGATTTAAAAGATATTTCAGTAATCAGCAAAAAGGCCATCCAATTCAAACCAGATTCATCAGGACATTGTCCATGGCAAAACAGCTGGTTGAAAATTTTCTGCTAAACAGTTTTAAGGGGAAATGCTGACTAACAAAAACTGGAATGTTTTGGAGCATTATTTCAGTTTTGATGAACTTCTGTGAAGCAGCAGGTTGTTTTCTCTGGCAATCTGCTCAGGAGGCTGGGTTTCCACTTTGGAATCCAGGCTTTGGGGAATCCCTGATGGGTCTTGGGACTTCTTGTTTTCTTGCTTACATTGAGGAGCCCAGGAGCTATGGGAGCTTCAACTTCTCATTGTAAACAAATGTCTGCCACTTCTCCCCACTGTTTCCCTGCCATCAGTCTAGGAAATGACCCAAGGTACACCAAGACCTTGGGTAAGAGGCTCTGTTTTATGTCATAGAAATTCAATTGAAAGCTGAAGATTTTTAATATTTTTGTAAAACATGTTTTGTGCAACTTGCCTTCACAAAATTTATTTTTTCCCCATAAAAAGGAAATTCCAAGTTTTTACTGGCTTCCCTTGCTAGCAAAATCCTCACACAGTCTCCCTCACAGTTTCTCATGATTATAATCCTAATCAGAAACAAAGGTTTGATTTTTATTCCACTGAAGTCTGTTGGAGTTTTGCCATTGACTTCAGTGGAGGCCATCCTGCCTCTATTGGTATATAATAGACAGATTTATCTAGTTATCCTTCATGGACACCAGTGACTTTGCTTGTCACTAAATTAAAAAGACCAAGCAAACTGAACCCATGAGCAAGAAGGCAGCGGGGAAGCTGGTGTCCTCTGATGGCCTCCTGTGGAAATCGCTGGAGGCACAGGAGTCCCTGCACTTCTGCTTGGACGTGCTCGTGCCCATCCTGACTAGTCGCTGGGGCTGACAGGCAGCCYGGTGTGCAAACCCTTCTTTCTGTCAGCAGAAATGGGGGCAAACGGAGGCCTCGCAAAGGACCCGACAGGGGAGCACAGCCAGGCTGATGTTGCAGGGCAACAACATGCTCTTTCAAGAAGCTACTGTGTGCCTGTCCAGGAGCCAGCCGTGCCTGGGTACCCAGGCCTGCTGAACAGCACTGCTATCTAGTGCAAACTAGTAGCAGTTCGAGAGGTGAGGAGAGAAGACTTTAAGATGAGCAGATTTTCTTGATTATGAGTTTCAAACCAGGAGCAAGGCTAAGTTGATGCCCAGACTGGCGTGTCTTTTTGAGACTCCATCGAGAGACACAGCAGCTTCAGCACCCAGCAGAACGCTGGTTTGGTGAAACAGGTAACAGCATGGCATTTACTGTTTGATTTCTTCTCAGATCAACGAAATATCTGCTGTGTTGGGAAAGGACTTTACAGTGACTCCTTCTAAGCTTGTTCAGTTTGATCCAGGTATGAACCGGTGTGCTGACTAATTTTAAAATAAACTCAGTGATTGTGAAAGCTGCCATTTTGGAGAGTGAAATCTGTTACATTTATAGCTAGAGAAGCTGCGCGGGACTAAAGCTACTTGGGGTCATTTGCTCCTTTGTGAATCAGCATCCTTATTTCTTTGGGTAAGATGATACATGATCTCTTTATTCCAGCTAAAATATCAAAAGTGCTGTAAGGGTGCTTCCTAAGCTCGCCACAGCCAGATTGGGAAGGACTTGTCCTGAGCTGAGCTGTGAGATGCTTTAAAGATTTGAGATATGTTAGGGGAGGTCTAGGAAGCTCCTCAAATTTAGACAAGCTTGAGAACAATTTAAGTTATGCAAGGTACCCACCACCAGAAATATAGATATATAAGAACCTGAAAGTTGTCAGACCTCACCTGCACCATAACCACAATGGGAGTCTGACCTTGGCTGAGGCTGCAAGTAGCTACAAGTAATAATAACTATATTAACAAAAGCAGCCTGATTCTTGCTGTGGGAGTATCAATACTAAAAATGAACAAAAACGTGACAATCTTGAAAAGAGCTTCCTCTGTTCTGCAGTCTTTATTACTGTCATGTTTCAGGTGTGCCCCTGTTGTCTAGAGAACAAGTAGTACCATTCTGAAACTTAGTTTCATCCATAAAACTTGGCTTTGCCCATATAAATAGATTATCCAGAAATGAAAACCCATTTGCTATCAATCATAATCACTTCCTTTCCATATGGAAGCCTGAATTTTTAGAACACATTTTGTAGACATGGCCTTGAATTTAGAATATGGGGTCCACGGAGTCTGGATGCTGCCTGCAAAGCCAGCAGAGATTATGCCAAGGCTGCCAGAAGTAAGATTTCAATGACAGAAAGTCACAGTGACTACAGAAGAGATAAAATATGTCATCTGTGATGACATCTGACACTCATTTGTCTATAAAAAACAGTCTAAACGCTTATCTGCATCTTAAAAGCAGATATGGGAATATAAGTCAGTTCCAGACGAAGCCTGGGGATTTTTACATTAGAACCTCAGTTTTTTTTTATGCAGGACTGCATCCCATGGATGAATTTGCATAGTTACCTCTGCTTTCCTGGCTATCCCACAGGAAAATCTCTAGCTTTAAATTCAGTTAAAGTTGAGTTACAAATCTGATTCTTTTGGAAACACTTCTTTATAACCTGTCTTGAGTAAAGGTGACTTTGATGTAAAAGTGTAGAACAAGCAACTGTTGGTTAGTTTTCAGAGATGGATAAGGGAGGACACTTAGGCAGACAGCAATAAAAAAAAGGGGGAAAATGAGAAAATCTGCCCTGATTTCCATTACTTTTGGAACACATATGAAACCTCTGAAACTAGTGAGCCACTCTCTCGGACCCTTTATTTAGCTTTTTTTTTTTTTTTTTAATTTTAATTAGAAGAGGCAAGAAAGATTACAGAGATGGGTGTAAAAAATATTCCATATCATGCTTACCTGTGATTTTTTTCCTTAATGCATCACACACTCAAGCTTGTCAGTCTTTGGACTGAAATGGCTGGAGATTATTGCAAAGACATTTTTTGTGCAGGGCTGTATACTGGAATTTTCCTTCTCTGCTCTTCTCCAAGCACAGGATAGGCCAAACTACTGTTACTGCCTTTCTGATTATAGTGGTGAGCCACATGAAGAGTAACTGTGAATGTGGATAAGAGAGATGCACACTGTACCTCTTCCCACCTGAACCAGTTGAGTTCCCTCACACAGGCTTTTTAGGTGTCTCTCTTTGAGAGTCCTGTGTTTAGGCCTAACCTGGAAGGATTCCTCCAAATTCTTACATCCAGGACATCAATTTCTTAAGCCTTAACTTGAGAGTTTTGATGTTTATTCATTAGTAGTGACCTGTTTAGTAAGGCTGATAGGTTTGTTTTATAAATAAACTTCATCTATGCCAAGTGACTGTACACATTAGACTGAAATCAATAAATTACAAATGAAGTTTAGGAGCAGAAGATCCTACTCAAACTAATGGGTCTGTTTTTACTGAGCTCATGATTTGGTGAGACAGATCCAGCTGAGAGGGAGCATGGAAATGGAGCTTAGGAGAGCTGGCAGAATGATGTAGGAAAATCTTTTTACAATGTTAAACGTGTTTTTGATATTAACTAGGAATGTTAATGCTGACTTTGTGATGCAAAAACAGTTCCCAAAATGTTTCTACGACAGCAATGTCTATATTGAGATGTTTCTCTCCTGCAGCATCTGACTATTCCCAAACAAATTCTGAAGTCTTTCAGCTAATAACTAGCCTAGTTCTTTATCTTGGAATGATCTTTTCTCATCTCCACTCATGTAAATATGAACTAACCTAGTTAAGACAAACAACTGAGTCAAAATTTTGTAACTAAGTACAAAATCTGCATTCTAAAACTTTGTAATTAGATCCAATGTATTCGTTGATCAATATGCAAATATTTAAATAATTGTTCTGTCTCTAAAATTCAGCTTTCAAGATAAAAAAGCATATGCTATATTTCCCCTTTAAAATTGCAGTGGAAGCCCTGAATATATGTACCGTAGCCATCATCTCTCATGTCTAAAGCAGCTTTTTGTCACAGTGTATGCATTTTATCCAAATCATCATTCTCTGGGAACAAATTTGGTCTTAATGTTATTTGGGAGAACAACAGGAGTCCAGTCAGTTGGTAAGAGCACAATAACATGCACAAGCTACTCCATTCTAACTGTAGACATGTTAATTAAAAGATTTCTTTAACACCCAGATTGATTGAAATAGCAATTAAGGAGTAATTAAAATGTTTATTTCTGTTAGGAATGTCAACCAAGATGTGGAATATAGCAATTACCTATGACGGATTAGAGGAAGATGATGAAGTCTTTGAAGTAGTTCTGAGCTCCCCTGTGAATGCCATTCTTGGCACTAGGACAAAAGCTGTAGTGAAAATTTTGGACGCAAAAGGAGGTATTCTCTTTCGATCTTCATCTTTAAAATCTGGAACAATCTTGGCTGAGTAGCTACTTATTTTCAGCAAAAAATGTTGTTGCTAACACTTACCTTCATATAAAAATGCACAGTTTCTTTTTAGAGAAAACAGGCTTGACAGTTGCACACCCGTTATTCTCTCACAAAACCATGTTTCTCCTCTTAGGAATGGAGCATGGAGAAAGCAACAAGTAAAAAACAGGTGGTGGGGAAACAAACCACTTTTCATAATGACAAAATTTCAGTTCTCATTTATTAAAAAAACAAATCCAGGCCCACTAGAATTGGTTTTTGGTGATTGTGTAACAGTTATAACACTGTTAAACAATTTATTTTCCTCTCAGAAAAGAAAACTAATAACTAAACCCTGCCCTTAAAAATATTTTTTATAATGTTCTACAAACACAGTTCACAACATTACAGCATACAGCAGCGATTATTATAGAGGTTAGGTCATTACTTCCTCATTACTGTTTTGCATTTCAGTGATCAACTGTGGCATGCCTTAAAGTTGAAATAACAGTAAAAAAATACAAATAATCAGCAAAGCAGCTGAGCCCTCTGAAAACAAGAATTTTTTCCTTTCTGATGCTCAGTGAAACAGTATTTTAAATACAAATGTTATGACAAATTAGGCTTCACTTAAAAAAAATTCCTTTTAAAAGTTTATATATGGTTTCTCTTTAACACTGATGATTTAAATTAGGAGTTAATTGACAAAATTAGTGTGGAAGAACAATTGTGCCATGAGTTTCTGCAGAGAAACTTGGTGGGACAAGATAGAATATCACCAACATTAGTTAAAGATACCCCTCCCTGTTCAAAAAAATCCAACCCCAAACCACAATTATGTATGAGAATATGTATCTTCAGCAGATACTTGGTAGAGATTCTGACTGGCAGTGAGATGGACGTATTATGTGTAATAAAATATATATATACAGGTAGTAGTTGCATAGACAGTTGTAGTCATAATTAAGCAAACCACATAAATGAGGATGGCTGAACAAATAGCAGATCAACCACATCAAGTGAAAAAATCATCCAACTTTTAATGACAAGCTGTTTACATGCCCATGTCAATGTGACCACTTATCTGCTCATGGAGTTAGAACTGACCATCTGCCATTTTTATGCTTTCAGGTCAGTGCAGCTCTTTCCATTCCTCTGGCCAAAATAAGCATGACTTCTGGGGAAGAGGCACACTGTTTCCAGTTTCCTCAGGCTCCTCATCACCTTCCAGGCTTGGCAGCATTCACTTGGAAGGGATCCCACCATCTCCTTCCAAAGGGATGACAGAGCATAGAGGGGACGCGCTGCAGGAACACAGCTTGGCAAATCGGTCAAGGACCAGGCTGAGAGTGATTGGAAATGGCAGAATAGTAAGACATTTCTATTGTGCAGTGATGGACTGATTTGTGAGTTCTTTGGGATTTGATATCTTCCTTTAGTTGCCATATTTTAGCAGTGATCCTACCTAACTACACAGTAACCATAAAATACCTGAGTTTGCTCTGAGTCAGACTTGAGAACTATTTGAAAATATTGGAAAAAAAAGAGAAATTCCTGATTTTGAAGAGGTATGTGTGAGAGCAAGGAAGGAAAAAGGACTTGGGGAAGTCTCATCAAGCAACTAACCTGAGTAATTATGCAGTGTCTAATCCTGTCTAATCTATGAGTCTGCTAGAAGAAAGAAGCAGGGTTTTGTTGAAGTCAGTGGAGCCAAGGCCAATGTATGGAAGCTGTGCATCTGGTGCTGAAGTTGTAAAGCTGAAAATACAGTTAGTTTCAACAGGGAACAGTTACTTAAAACTTGCTTGCTGAGTGTCCCTCTTTAAGCTGGTTTATGCTAGTTTAATTAAGCAGTTTAGTAACATTCCACTATGATCTTAAAAGACTATGGAACCTGTATAAAGACATTTTTAATGGGCGTTTTTTAATGACTGTTTTCAGAGGTCATCTGTTTCCATTCTCAGAGAAAAAGAACTAAAACCAAGATATGTTCTGCATGATTCGATAGCCTAGATTATGCAGTGAATCTTGCATACAGTCGTTTTGTTTCTATAATGCATGGATCTGCCCATCTCATTTTGCTCTTCTGCCTTTTTCAGGTTCACCCCTCATCTGTATTTAGAAATGGAACTGATGTGGTTTTCAAAGTAAGAGTATTATGAGTATTTGCTCATTCATTTCTGACTTCTTCTTGATTGTGTTCTTTCCAAGTTCTATGTAGAGCAACTTGTTAATAATTAATTCATGACCAATAKTTTATTGTTCAATGTATCTTTCTTTCTCTTTGATGAGAACAATTTATTTTTTAATTCCTTTTTATTTTTTGTGGGATTTATTTAAGATTTGCTGGTAAGTGGTAACCTTCTCTTTTCCCTCTCCYGTTTTGTGTGTTTGCATGTGTGTGTTACTGTAAAACCAAGTATCATGGGATGGTATCGCTCAGAATAGAGGAAGACTCCTCATCAACTAAAGCAAACAACAAGGCTGAAGTGTCAGTAATTAACCAAGCCCAACCACAGACAGATACAATCGCCTCTAGGAAGACAGAAATCCCACAAGCTGATAAGGCAGAACTGGCATCTGAACCAAGCTCTAACCATCAGGTATGAAACCTTTTGTTTCATAGGCGTTTTCACCATCTGTTTTCAGTCATGCTGTTTTCCAAAATGTTTTAACACCTCTGAGATCTGCAGCCTAACTCTTCCCACTCCAAAATTGAGTTTATCCAACACACAGATGAATAAACAATTCAGTCCTTGTAGAGTTTTCATGTCATGAAGATTTAACATAAGAGCTATTTCATCTGTTCCATGTAGCTTGTTTGTTTTGTGTAATTATTTTGCTTCAAATGTTCAAACACTGTTCCATTTTCCAGGACTTTTACTCCTTTCCAAAGGCCTGTACGCCAGATTTAAAGGGGCTCTTGCATTATGAAGAAAGCACTCAAAAACTGTATCAGTGTAATGGAATAATATGGAAGTCCTGGAATTCCCAAAGCAAGGTAAAAATGCTGCCATTAGCATGCATCTAAATCAAAGCACACATTGCTAAAAAAGCTCAACAGAGCAGTAACGACTTATAAGCCAATCTATAGTGTTCTACAGGAAAAATAAAATCTTCTGTTAATTATTTGGTATGACTTGGAAAAGAACTCATTGTCTTTTAAGTCCTCTATCTCATTAAAGGAACAGTGATCTATAGAAGCCTGTATTCTCCCTCCTGTTAAATTCTGTAGTTATTATCTACAAATGATTTTGGATTTTAGTATTTTTGTGTGTGCTTCCCTAGTACATTCAGTTTATGTTTTATATGTGTAAAAGAGATGAGTTTAACATTTTTTCACTGAAAGGAATTCAAGTAATTTACTGTGATGTCTTTAAACTTCCTTCCAATATAAGTTTCATTAGGCTCTTCATTCTTGAGGAAGCTCCAGAACGTGCACTAATTCGACACTTGAAATCCCAAGAGTTAGATTCTGATGAGCTGACATGAAGTGTGTGTTTGTATATACACACAGGCATATAATCTATAACCTCTACCCATACGGATATATATATAACCCCATATACAGCCTGACATATTGCTGCATTAGGGATTCTATAGGTTGATTTGGTAGTCCAAAGCAAATAAAAATGCTCCTGCTTTCTGCAAGAAGAATCTCAGATTTTGGAAAGAAGTTGTAATTACTTCTCCTGCCAGACCCTATTTTTTTCTTGTTGTAGAAGGTACAGCTGGAGATTTTTTATCCATCTGATTCCTTGATCCTATCCTACTATCTGTAGATAGTCAGTATCGATCTCAAGATTTAATTATAGAAATATTTAGAATGAAACAGTAAAAATGAAATTTGAATGGAAATGGTGTGTAACACCAGAAGAAAGAGCAGCAAAAAGTGTTGAAAGAATAGTAAGTATTGACAATAAAGGAGACAGTTCCCAGAATGCTGCTCTGAGGACACCACTCCCAGCAGTAAATTGAGATGTGTGTTGCTTATGCCCAGGCCAGAAAGCCTGAACCCTGATACGACCACAGCACTGATGACTTGTCAATGAAAGACCCTGCATCCTAGAAACAGGAACATGGCAACAAGGTTGCAGCATAATCACATATGCCATTCCTTTTCCTGTTAGCTCAAGAGAAACAGGCATATATTTCTAATAAACAAGGGAAAACAGACAATCAGTTGCAACCTTGCCTAGATTTATGGAGATTACAATGAGCAGGACTCTGAAGCAAAGGACCACCCTGTAACGACTACTGACTCTACAGGAGATAAGAGAGTCCAGAGTCAGGTTTGCAGGCACCAAGTGAGAAGACCTCTAGAGATGTGATGAGGGCCTGATGGCTGAGGTTGCCTTTCCTCTGTGTCACACAGGTGACAGACTGATAGGTGATCCTGCCAGACTCTTGGGCATAGATGTCTTGGTGCTTTTGGGAATGTGGGCGTGAGAGAGTGAGTGAATGAAATCTATTGGAGAATGAATGCGAGTAACTAAAATCAACTCCATTAGGGATTCTGTAAATATATATCATCCTCCCCTTCCTTAAGATCTTGTACTGAACTTTGTTACATTAAATCTCCTACATAGACTGTGGGAGCCAGAAAACAGCATCCAAACAAATCCGCTTTCAAGAGGATTTCTGAATCTGAAACCATGTGGAATTAGTCTTAATTCAATACTTATTATAAGTTGTAGGTTCCTCTGGCAGGCATGTATTCCTTTACTTTTCTTAAGCAATGCTTTAGTTTATCATATATCCCAAAGTCAGAGTTCAGTTCAAGAGAACTCTTGAGAAGCCATGAGCAGCACCTCCAGCCTTAAGCCTGATTATTAGTGTGCAGAACTAGGTCACTGCGAGCAGGAGCCTATTTTGCCTTTTCATCTTTTGTTTCAGGAAGTGAGTACGAGAAAATGTCCTGCTGGATGGAGTCATCATGAGGGCAGCTGCTATTTCCTGGTAGTGAATCACAAGGTCACCTGGAATACTGCTGCTCAGGCTTGTAGAGAACAGTAAGAGACTTCTTCAAACCAATGTGTTGGTTGTAACCTGGGTGCTCCTCTAAACTGAATGCTGTTATGGCTGAGTTCATTCTGATAAACCCCACTTTGATTGTGCTGCACAGCACAAAAAAAAAAAGAGAGAAAATGTAACAGGCCCTGGGATTCTGACCCAGTGGAAGATATAAACGCTACTAGTCTCAAATTGTTTTGGGTGCTTATCCTACCTTATTTGTAACATGAATTCCTGAAACTATCCAGCTGCAGTGAGGTTGCTTTCCCAATGGGAGAGGCATTAGTGGTAGTCTGGGAGAAGAGGAACAGAGCAAAGACTCTGTCTTTCATCTTCTGTGACCAAACACTTTCTTAGTTCTGTCTTCACCTGATACAGCACAGCACAATGTTGCCAGCTCCTGTGTGCCTCACAGTATTTGTCTGAAGACTCAGCTCTTCAGAATCTTTAATTATTTGAAGACTTTAACTTTCCAAAAAAAGTACATTCTGTCTTTGTCTCAAAGTAGGAGGCAAATAGAAAATCCAACATTCAAGTCAGTCTTGCTTTTGGGAAGTCTGCTTTGTGATTTTCTTTTATCAGAGCTAGCATGGGACTGCAAGGAATGCTAGCCATGGCTAATGGAGCTTGCAGTGGGATCATGCATGTTCTGTACATTGTGTTGAATTCTGGTGAAAGAAGAGCACCAGGTTTTAGAACAAGCTGAATCATAGGAAGTCCTTTAATGGACCCCCTCCCTTTCTCCATGAAATGAAAATTGAAACAGGGAAGAGCTGGAGATGAAAGAAACAGAATATATTCAAAAAGTGTTTTAAGAACTCGAGGGTAACATGAAGTACAGACAAACATACATAACAAGCCTTGATTTATTCCAATCAGCTGTGACAGCTTATTTTGTTCTGGTAACATGCAAAAGAAAAGTCTAAGTTCTTGTATCTCCCAGATGATGTCAGCTACTCTTACTAAAACTTAACTTTCTGTTACCTGCTGTTGTGAGCTTGCCACAAATTTCACAATTCGCTAATTGTTTTACTTAAAGTTTCAGCTCCTGAGACGGTTATATTTCATCTGCTTTTATTCTGATACTGCCACAGACAAAGCTGTCAGTTGTGAATATCCTAATATTTTTTCTAAAGTCTTCAACATTCAGTTGAGCCCTTGGGAATTCTCACTGAATTAGTTGTATGTCCATTTGCCAGGAGGTGTTTCCCATTTTCAAAAAGAGTGTGTTCCTGGGGACACATACTGTTTGTAGGAGATAACTTCCTGCTGAAGGCTATAGTGCGTTATATAAAATTTAAACTGGATAACAGAAGGTGACAGTGTGAAGCACCTATGCAAAGAGTCAAGGCATATCACTGAATCCATACGCAAATGAATCCTAGCGATAATTTAATTAATGTCAAATTGCCGCAGACTGAGGAAGCTTTATCATAGTAAATGCAATCCATTTACTCCATCTGGAAATGGTTTACAAAAGCACAGCCCCAGGCACAAACAAGGTTATATTCATTTAAAGTGCTACTAGAAGATAACTTAATACATTTTATTTTGCTTCTTTTTTTTCTCCCCCCAATTTTGGTATTTCTGTAATTAATACTTCTACTGTTGGCAGTTAAATGGCTCATATTTTCCAACAAACAAATGAAATCAGCATAGCTGCAGCTCCTTAGTTTTTTATAGCAACAGAAAAGTCAGATATTAAATGAAAAGATTAGAATGGAGTTTCAGTAAATCAGCCAATTTCACTGAAAAATAAGAACGATTTTCAACTACATAAGCTGCTTTATTTTCAGTTTCTATTCAACATTCTTGCTGGACTTTCACTATGAAATATAAAACACAAGAAAAAAGCATAAACAATGTTAAAAAATTGCTCTAGTTGCAGTCTCCAACTAATCAGCCTTCAATCCTTTTAGAGAAAACCCTGCTACCCTGAGATGATGGACTCAAGACCAGTCAATTCAGTCAAAGCAATGCTGTCAATTTATTGCGGAAGCAATTAAAGTATAGACATAACCATATGTAAATGGACTTATTCAAACCCATTTGGACTTGTGTCACTTTGTGTTTCACCACTGAGTTTTGATACCTGCTTGCATCCATTTGCTGTAGGTGGCATATCAACCTTTTGTTCAGTTTCCCTGTGCAGGGATAGAAGCATACATAAAGAGCTGCTTGTCTCGACACAGGTTGCTGCATGCCATGGTGATTTTGTGGGTGGAAAAAAGCCTCAGCTAATTGCTCTGAAAATCTTGCTCCATTTCTACCCCACCTCCAGTTCATCACAGAGAAAGGCAGTTTATGAACTCACTTCTCTAAATTTTTTTCTTTATGCATGAAGAGTCTCTTGGCAACATGAAGAGAGGCATCTTAGAGATATTATGGTATGGTGATTCCACAGCAGCCTGGCTTAGCAGCAGTTTTGGTGGTTTATTTTGCAGCTCTTGTTTATCCCATAGAGACATGCCCTTCCCAAAGGATCACTGCAGCGGGGCTCACTGACATGGGAAATGACATTCACTGCTGCCACTGAAGGGACTCTGCTGTACAGCCAGAATCCAGGGCTGCTTTTTTTTCTCTGTTGATCAGATGATAACATGAACTTCTTGAAATTAAACATTTAGTTAGAGCCAAAATATGGTTAGATTTCAGATCCTTGACTGTCAGCTCTTTAGGGCAGGGGCTATTCTTTTGTTCAATGTCTATATAATGCCTAGCAGTGGCCTCAGTCCTGGGGAGTTACAGGCAGAACCATAATTTGAAATAACAGGTCCTTCACTATGGCTCAGTATTGTCCAGTGCAACGCAGGATGGATCCCATTGCCCTCCTCTCCTAATATTGGGTTAGTTCTGTAAGTGACTGATTTAACTTATACTATTGCTAATGAACCCAGCAGAGAGTTTTTTTGCTACAGCTTGTGTTCAGGAGTTATCATGAGTCATTTTAAAGGCCCAAGACATACTGTCTGGCCCTTCAACTGCCACCCTGGAAGTGCAGGTTTCCTGTAAGCTCTGCACATCTGTCAGCCTCATCTGAACATTTTCAGTATCAGGAGGTGTCTAAAGCAGCACTAGACACCTATTTTGAGGCACCTGAACTACTTTCTAGGAGATCAAACAAAACCCTAGGATAAGCAGAGCAGAGATGCTCAATAATTCCCCCCTGCACTGTCCATATACAAGACATGAATTATTACAGAAATTCAACTCAAATATCTTCCTGTGCTGTGGAGACCTTTGTAGCTAGCCAAATATGCTTTTGCAGAACTTAAGTTTATCAGAATGGCACAAAACTCCTTTGTATTGGGGAATTTCATGTAAAATCAGCAAATTCTTTGTGCTGAATGCGTTGCATATAATGTTTCAAGGTCAGTGGCTACCTGAAATATTTGCTTAATTTGGGCAACTGCTCTGAGATGATGGATGGTCTTGACTTGATAGCAGAAATTTTAAAGCACACAGACATAATTTGCAAGTGGACTTATTTGGCACAGGAATCAGTGATGTGTGTATTTTTTTTTTTAGATAAGGCACTACGACCCCTTCTTTAGAGTCATTTAAATTAGAAAGTGGTAGATTTACATAACTCCATAAATAACATTATTTTGTCATTTCCTGTGTCTGGCATTCTGCCTAGTGGTACAGGTTAGTAGTATTATCATAAGTGGCACATTCCTTCAAGACTGTTCTCATTTCCCTAAAAGACATCTAAAACTCTGACTAGGTTTAACAATTAGAATGGTTGTTTGCTCTTCAGTCATGTGTATTTCTCAGGCTGTATTTAGAAAGTACTCCTACTGAGACAAGATTAGATAAGGTTATAATTATTGCAGTGCTTTCTTATCACAGTGCTAAAGTCTCTCCCGGGTACTTGGACTGAAGTAAAAGTCTGAAGCTATTGTTGCTCAGACCACCCCCATATGTTATAAATGATATAGCAGTTAGCAATAGAACCTGATGGTTTTTGTTAGTTTTTAATTTTCCTAAAACAATTGAAACATTGGGAAGAAGCTAAGCTTACTTAAATTAAACGACTTCATTCCAGGGGTTTGACTGTTCTTAAGTAGAAGCCAGATGAACTGCCATGTTCTTGTTCCTGCTCAGTTACTAGTGACACCACAGAGCCTGCTGCCTAAATCTCCTTTCAGCCCCAAGTTTGGTCATTGGCCAACCACAGCCATTATAAGGAGGAACAGCATCTCTGCCACTGAATCAGTTACCCTGGGAAGACACCCAGAATTAATTGATGCTGGTTTCCTGGACCTTTTGTCTGAAAAAGAAGACAGAGACAGAAGCTTTCCAAGAGGTCCACTGGAGATTTTGGGCCTGGGAGACAAGCTCAGAGAGGTGGAACCACATTACACTTGGGACACAGCGGGACCAACAGCATGCACAAAGAGGAGAAGCATGCTCAAAACTTCTACTAAGAGCTGGCACCACAACTTTGTCATTAATGGTTGAAACTTTGAAAGCCTGTACCATAAGAAGCTGCACAATCCCTGCCCCCTACCACACTGCTGCTAACTAGTTTGTGCTGGTCCAGTCTACTGTGGGTAAAGTCATGATCAAAGTTTCTAAAGCTACCCTACCACACCTATACTTCTTGAGAATGTACACAGGAGATGTCAGTGAGATCTTCTATGCTTTTGTTCTCTGGTGGTCCCAGACTGAGGAGGCACTTGCCGGGATCCACATTCCTGTGTGGTGTTTCATCTATGGCAGCCACGATTACACAAACTGCAAGAGCTGACACTGTGACAAGGGCCTTGGTGGACCCACTGGACATTTGGGAGTAGGCGGAAAACTTCCTGCTGCTTCAGTTGACTGAAGAGCTAAGACTGGAGGCTTCTAGAGAGGGAGCATCCCATCAGGTTACAATGAATTTGCTCCGTACAATGCTATTGTGTGCCCAGATCAAAGAATGATCCAGACTTTGTGCAATAGGGATTGTGCAGAAAACTAAGGGCTACTACTTGGAATTCCTCCTGAAGCAAAGTTTGCCTACTTCCTTATTTTGTGCAGCGTTATGATATGGCATCTATGGGATCAGTACTGTTGGAAGAGACACATCAGCAAATGGGATGGAGCTCCAGGCATGGACAGCAGACTTGGTGGTAGACTTCCACCCCAAGATCTGTTGAAGGTTTCCATAGTGGCGGCATGTCTGTCATGCCACCCTTGAGGTCTGGTTGTTTTATCAGATCTTCAACATGACAGTCTTTATCTCCTTGGATTTAAGCAATAGTGATCTTCCGTCTCTGATATCTGGCAACAGTCATGAAGTTAGCAAAAACTCCTGATACTGCAACTGGCTTATTCTGCTGCTAGGAGAGCTTTTGTCTCTCTTAAAACATGTTTGGACAAGCAGCATTGTTTCCTGGAGTCCTATCAAGCATCATCCAGGAGGTTCGGGGAGGCTGAAGGAGCTGCCATCACTGTTTGAAAGAGCAGCAGTCAGAAACATTGGACAATAAAAATGGCAGAGGCTCGGTGGGGAAGGCAGGCTGTTGCAGGTGGGACAGGTGAAGAAGGGAAATGATATTAGGGCAGGGAAAAAGATGGATAAATAAGAAAGTGAAGCCCCTGTTGGTGGACAGTTCTTGGCAAGTATGAATGATGCCATTTGTACCTTAATATAGCACAAGAAGTACTTCAGGGTTTGGCCTGACCTCTAAATGGTTTAAGAGCAGCCTGCTGGTGCTTGCACTCATTGGAGGACCTTGTAGTGGCAAAACCATTCAGTGGTTAGGGTCCATGAGTGATGTTGGAGCACTTTAGGGACACGCACAGAGAGCAGAGCTTCTCCTTTGACTTCATTCAAAAATAATCTAGTTAATACACACCAAAACTGCTCTCTGATCTAAAGTAAAGCATAGTCATCACAGACAACCCAACATTACATTTCAAAACCACACTACAACTCCAAACCAAAAGCCTAAAATAAATAGACACAGCCTGAGTTCTATCTTGAAACATGGCTGAGATTTTAACAGTGTTACACAAGGCTTTAGTCCTGTCAGAAAACAGTTAAAAATTATATAGTCTGCTGCACTACAAAGTGGGTGCAGCTGTATCTTTCAATATGCTTGGATTTTTAGTGTGGACAGATTATTTAAAAAAAAAAAAAAGAATATGCTGCTTTCTGCAGAATAATTCTGGCTTACAGAAAAGGATGTACTAAAAAGACTTAATTGTACTTTTTAAGGACATTTTATAAGTGTTATATATGAATGCACCAATGTTTTAAAACATAGTTTGTGAGTATGAGTTATACATTTCTTGTATACACTTCATTCAATTGCACAGCTGATTTAATTTTTGCACTAGAAAAGTCGAAACAGCAGTCAAAATAACAAACTTCCTCTCCACATAATCCAGAATTTTAAGACTTTATCTTCATATAGTTATTTTTTCATGCAAGTATTGGTTTTCCTGTGAAATGTTAGCTATATGCTTTATATTAGAATTGGTGCTTCTTGTTGATAAGTCCATGGGAGATGTCTGTCACTCTGTGGAATCCTAATCATTCTGTCCTCTCTTGTTGAGCCTAGATACCTGGGGAGTCTAGCAAGTGTGGCTAATGAACAACACATGAAATGGCTGTGGGACTTCAGTGGGAGGAAGCCCTTTTGGATAGGCAAGTACATCAGCTGACTGTCTCCTCAGACAGTCAGTCTTTTTATGCACCCTTCTTTGGAAAACAGGAACTGCTACAGCAGTTACAGCCCAGTTTTCAAATGCTGCATTGTCCTCAACTTTCTGGTGCTTTTGTCATTTCAGAGCAAGGCATAAATTGAAAGCCATCATGCACCTGGCTACTTTTATAAGTCTTTATCAAGAAGAATTTCTCATGTGAGAACTTGCTGAATTGCTGAGGTGTTTTTGCCTTGAAACCTTTCCCATTTTAATCCTAGCTGATGAAATAATTTCCAGTAGAATTCTTATTCTTTTGTTTATGTCGCTTTCTTTTGACTATTACTCTAATTAACTTTTATATATTTATTTTAAATAATTATTTATGTAACTGTTAATTTATCAGTGACATCTTGTATCAGAAACTCTGTGAATTAAGTATATGATCAGTTAAAGAATATTTCATCACACCACTTTAGATTTGGTTGTCTATTTCTTGTTATGCACCTTTCATTTTAAAAGAAGAGAAAGAACTTAGATGGGCCTTCTCTGTATTTCCTTACATCCCTTTCTGTGAAAAACTGCCTTAGCTCACAGATTACTGCTATTCCTTTCTTATAACTTTCTTCTTCCTGTACCTTCTCCTGTACCTTTTTTCAAACTGTGAACTGCAATCCTCAAATAGCTCTTAATAAATTTCTGAGGTGGATTTACTAGCGATACTAAATCAACTTTAAAAACTACAATCAGTTTGGAATAGTGCTTAATGATATCATGATTCTGTTAACCTGAGAGAAATAACTCTTCTGATAAGAATAAAGACCACAAGCCTGTGGTATTAATCCTCTGACTGTGGTCTCCTCTAGCTAAGAAGACATACCATGTTTGAAATACCTATTTAGGTTATTAACTCAGAGACAATGTGAAAAGTCATGTTCCTAACTGTTAAAATTAACATGTTTTCAACCGTGTAAACAAGCTATATAAGGCTCTGCAGGATTTTATTTTTCAGAAGGAATCTGGTTAAAGTCTGCTTAAGCTTGAATAGAACATTCTGTTTAGCACCTTAAGTACCAAAAGAGAAACTTGGGAGGTGACAGACATGCAGTAGATGGAAGGGGATAAAACATTTTAGATAGGTGGGTAATGAGGAAAAAGGATATTTTCTTTTATTCAGATGGCACTAATTGCTTCATGAAATATTCAATTGTTTTTTACTTGTATTCCTCCAGATGGTTTTTTTCTTTCAGCACAATCTTGCATGCATTTTTTAACAGAGGGATAGAACAACATGCTGCTTTTGGCATCAGGCTCCAGAAGTGATAAAGATCACTAATTTGGTCTTACTGATTTGACATAGGCCTGAATGACCGAGTGAATGCTGGACATTGGGAGTGGAACAGTGGAGAACCCATCACCTACATAAACTGGAGAAGAGGCCTCTATCGTATTCCAAAGAGAGGGAAGAATTGCGTATTGGTGCAGAAGCGAGGGAAATGGCAAGCAACGGACTGCAGGAAGGCCAAACAGAACAGCTATATATGCTCAAGAAAGCTGTAAAGAAAGGAGGATCCTTGTGCAAGCATGTGGCCTTTCCTGTTGTTTCAGTTTTATTTGCAGACATGTCAGAGTAGGCAGTTAAAAGAATCTCTAAATTATCAGCAGGAATTTTTTTTCATGCTGCCAGAGATGCAGATGCATTGGGCTTTAATCAGGAAACAGAGGTCAGTTGCAAAGACTGAATCTAGGTTAAGATTTTACACTCTCCTCAAAGATTCTGATCCGTCACTTATTCTTAAATATTTTTACACCAAAGAGCAAGGCCAGAAGGCTTTCATCAAATTTCTGTGTAAACATACTTAATTTAAAAAAAAGCAAAAAGAAACTAATATGTCCTTTGATTTCCTTCTCCCTGAAGGAGTGACTATGAATTGGCTGTTGCTTTAATTTAGTTGCCATAAAACTGCAGTTTTATCCTGTAGTCACAGAAAGAGGAAGACTGCTTGGGGTAGAAATGGGGGCAGTCTGCTGGCTGAAAACAGGTTATCTTGGGTGAGGAGGAAAGAGACATGATATTCAGATACAAGTGCTTCTTTTGTGGATGTCCTAGTACAACACTGTATGAAAAGAATTCCAATGGTAATGCTTAGTGTCAGAGTACCAACAGGAGCAAGGGCTTATATTTCTCTTTCTAATTGCACAAGACCAGCCCCCAAAGCTTCGTATCCTAATGGATCTGCTCATACAAGGCTGTATGTTGTTTGACATTCCTGATCAAAATCATTCAATGTTTTTCAGCAGTGCAGGATGGTGCTATAATTTTTGTAATGAAATTAAATAATAAGACCTCTGTAAATCTAGTGCTATGTGAAAAGACGGTTTATGCAAAACATTAATACAGAAGCTTAATCCCAGAATATTATCATAGGATATTCCATGATACATTAACACCAATAGGATTTATATGTGTGTATAAGCCAATGTCATAGTGAGACATATTTTGTTCTAAAGCCGCTATGGGTTTTGAAAAGTATTAATCTAAGTCCTCATTAGGGATTTGAGGTCTTTTAATAATAATAATAATATAAAATCCAGATTTAGTTCTGAGAAAGGCTTAAAACTCAGCATTTAACAGGAAAAAAACAGCTGGAAAAATAACTTCATTTTAGATATATGCATTTGTCTTGTTACCATTTGGTAACATTATAATAAAGTTACCTGTAAGAAAAAAAAAAAGATTTTTTTTTTACTTTAGGAACCACTGCCATCCTTAAAATTTAAAAAAGAAACAAGTCACAAGCTCCCCCCCCACCCCCCCAAAAAAGCCTCCTCTCCCCTGTCGCAAACCCTTCCTCTGCCCATGGGTTGTGTGACAGTTGGTGTGGTAGTTGAATTTGTCCTATATCATATGAACTCTCAGCCCTCCCATCTGGTGCCCAGCAGTTCATTCTGTCCCTTGCCCCCATCAGTGTCTATATTCAGCCAGCCTCTGGATCAGTTGCATTTGTACATCGTTTGTTCCTCTGCTCCTTTTGAGGTTCCTCAAAGTAATTTCTCAGGCCTGAGAGGGAACAATTGCAGCAGGATCACCTCTCCTCTCTAGGCTGAGGGACACTATTCCAGGTATTAGCCTTCCTCCTTTCCCACAGCATGTGTTAGAAGAATATGAATGTGAGTAGCTGGACAACCTTTATATTTTTATTTTTTAAAGGAGAGAGCCTTTGTGAAAGGACTGTTGCAGATAAGCACAAGTGCATTGCAGTATTACAGCAGAAATGCTGTGGGGAAAACCTTATCACCCTTACTGTTAATATCAACAAATACAAATATATATATTTACAGTATTTCTTTTTCATAATTGTAGTCTTTATGCCAAGCTTCTAAGCCAAATCACAGACTTTTGTGTAAGGATTTATCTAGACCGAGAAGAAAACCACTGTTAGCATAACTATGCTAATTGTTTCAAGAATTCCCCAGACCAAGTAGCCTCTTGAGAACCTGTCCAGACTTGTTCATATTTCTCTCTGACAGTTTTCACTGCAAAAAAGATAAGGCTCCAGAAAGCACACTTGGGAACCAGCTTTGAAAGTGTGTGGATCTGTTACTATTGTGTTCTCAGATTACAGTGAAAATTGGCCTAAGAAAGCTTGGTGGACGTAAACTTAAACTTCTATTTCTTTAGGGCTTTCTTTTTATTAAAACTGCTGAGTTAACTGGTGCTATCTTGATAAAACCTATCATGATTATTTAAATACATCTCCTAATTATTTAATGAAGAACTTAAGAGAGGGGGAATTTTGGCCATGGTGTTCGTTACCTGACTAGTAACTAATAAAGGACTAATGCCTAGAGAGATATGACAGTGAGCTTGGAGGGTTTTTTGTGTGAGAGGAAGGGAGATTTTAGCCTTTTCCTTTTTCCATAATTCATTTGAACTACCTTAAAGTAATTGAAAAGTATTAGGATTTCAGTACACAACAGATCATTAGCTGTGCAAATTGTATGTGCTTACTAGTTTTAGATTTAATATAGTACAATAACACAGCTAAAATTCTTTTATGATAGTGCAAGGATATTTCTAACCTGAAAGGCTGCTGAAATGTGTTTCAATACACATGAACTGTTTGAAACACTTATTCATAATTTTTCCTTAATCTGCCCTTTAAAATGAAGTATTTTTTCATTGATTTTTACACCTTTCTTTAGAACACTGGGGTCCAGAGAATATGACATATTCAAATCAGGGAAAGCAAAAGTAAAAGAAGTAAATCAACTTTTGTTGCCATAGGAAGTTGCTATCTCTGAGAGGTTTAGTAAAGAGCAGCTCTAAAATCCCAAGATGTTATTGTGACTTTTTCTAGTCATTTATATGGTTCAAATTAGACTCTGTGTAAACTCAAGGGAAAGGCAGTGTTGAGAGGATCAGCATCACCAGAGGAGTCTTGAGAGGCTGAAAGGAAGAGCAGGGAGCACGCTGAATATTTGTGTTCACCCATGGATGTCATGCTTTTGGATAAACAAAGGATTTAGTACACCAGAACAATTCATATGTCTTTTATGGGCAACAGAATAAATGAAGATACAATAGTTCTGTATAAGGAACCCAACTGTTAGCTTTCTTTAGAAGGCAGGCTAATGGGATCAAGATGTTTGTGTGCAAGTCTCTTTTAACCACCTCTCCCTGTCAAATATCTTTTAAATATGCTGACCAATTTCAACCAAACTTGACAAGAGTAGATGACTCAAAGGCAATTGTTTTGAAAAAAAGAAATTAATAAATAACTAGCCACAGGAGCACTTCCCCCAAAGAAAAATATTTTGACCTGATTTTTTGTGCTCTTTTTCTGTAGAGAACTTGTAGGGGGGAGACCTTCTGAATTCAACTGTGAGGAAAGCTGCAGCTGAAAATTTTATCTTACTGCCCACCAGACTCAACCAAACACAAAGAAACCAAGCTTCACTAGCCTTAGAACGAATTGTTTGCATTTATGTGGATAAATGTGTTATTAACTTCATAGAAATCAAGTTTTAATCTGAAAAAAATCAGAAGTTTTCAATATCTCTTTAGTACACATTCTAAAATTATAAGAATAGCTTTGAGGGTATTATATATAGAATTCAGTTAATAATGCGATTCTACCTTATTTACAACACAAGACTGGTGCTAACTTAATTTTTCTATTCATAACATTATATATACTGCTATGTGTAACTATGTAATCTGTGTTAGTACAAAACTGATCCATACCATTTTGGTGAATACATGTTTCTTCAGTTTCCTTCCATAATTGTATAAAAGCTTTTTTTTTTTTTTTTTTTAAGTCATAAAAAGCACAGTGCTGGGCACAGTGGAAATGCATTTATAGTTAAGCACAATATAACTATTGCTTACTCTATGAAGTTTCAGAAATCTGTTTCTTCTTCTGTATGAGTCTATTCCTATTCCCAGATTATTACAGTAGGGTCATTTGTGTCATGAGCAGATCATTTTTTAAGAGGAAAATACTGAAATGTTTATTCTGAGAAGTGAATCTAAGGAATTAGAAACTCTTTAATTTACAGGTCTGCAAGTAGATATTCAAGGGAACGAATTCAAGAGAGGTTGTCAGTCCATATAATTGAATTTAAATATAATTCTTAATTTAAGAAAGAATGTAAAAAAAGTCATTGTTCCTCAGTAAGCTCAGTCACTTTCATGGAAGATATGCAGATTTCAGTTCTGCTATGCCCTATGGCAAGCTATGCTGCATGTAATATGGAGAGCTCTTACGCTTGTTTCCATCACTTAACTACTATTTTGTACATCAGTACACAACCAGTATACGGTGAGAAGATGAGAACACATTCGGGTTTGTTGTTTTATCTAATACAAAGATAATATATTCTTTCAGTCAGAAGTCCAAACTATCCTAATGAATAGGAATCTGATATCTGAAGTACCACATATAAGCACAATAGGCAGAAGGAAATTATTCTGTGTACAGACAAAATTTTTAGATGTTCTAATAAATTTGTACTTTAATAAAAGAGTGAGAAACCTTATCTGCATCTTCTTTCTTGGCTTATGCTAGAAACATTTTTTTGCTGTTGCTCTTTGATGATGAATCACCATTCCTCTCTCAATCTAAGAAGTATTGTTAAGTCTCCAGTCTCTCCTGGAAACTGAAATTTTTCTGTATGTCCAAACTCCTTCTCCCTTGGCTCACTGTCCCATTGCTTTACAGGCTGAAGCAATCAAGCAGGTACTAAACACAACTTCCCCAGGCTGGGTTTGAAACCAGGTATGCGCTCAACTAGATGGTATATATGTGCCAGTACTATTCAGGAGATGCTTCAGGTGGGCACCTGTCCAAAATCTACCTGCCTGAGACCTACAGTACAGAGAAAATCATCCCTTGTGTCATGTGTACTTATACCCATACAGATTGTTCCATCTACTTACTGTCAAGTGCTGTGAGAACAAGGAGTCAACAGATATGAAAGGTAAATTATCCTAGCTCTGCTGGACACAAAAGTGAGCATTTTCAAATGTGAGCATCTAAATTTTAGCAGCAGTTTGAAACTTTGAGCCAGTCCTGTTGCTACAGCGCAGAAAAAAGAAATAGAGAAATGTGAATAGAAAGCTATAAATGAGAGAGAGAGGAAAAAAAAAAACGCAACAGAGGATTTGAAACTGAATAGAAAAGGGGAGAATTGGTAATGTACAGTAACTAAGATGATTGAAGACACAAAACTAACCAGATTTACTGCCTGTTCTTTCATGTCATACCTTGTAAAAGCCTTTTCATTATTTTAACCTCCCCATGAGGCCAGTATGTGATCTTTTTTCCCATAATCCAATAAAACAAAGACCCCAGATGGCTTTCTTTGAAATGTGTAATAATTGGAGAATAAACTGCAAAGTGCTAATTCATTAGTTCTGAGTTCTTTATATGGGTTCTGTAAAAGATATAACTGGATACAAGTCTGTCTACATAGAATGTCATTTCTAAAATGACAGAATATTGAAATGGGCTGTGATATATAAAATTCATTTTAATCATTTAATCATCAGTCATGCCATGATGAGAGTATTTAGCTCAACAGAAGGCAAGTAATTCAAGCACTGTGTAAGAATTATTTTTAGGCATCAACTGGCAGTATAACTAATTACTCAGTTTCTGTCCAGGATGACTGAAACTGCGGCTCTGAAATAAATGAATAAAATGACTTTGTATTTGCATAACACTTGCCAACACCTGACAGTGTTTTACAAAGATTGGCAAACATTCATGGTGACTACTTCTAGTGAAAGTGGAATGCCCCAAATAAATTGCTATTATGAAGGCAAATCAAAGCCTGCATGAAAGAGACCACGGGATATAGCCACAAAATTAAACAACAAAATGCAGTGAAAACATGTGCTTTGCTTATATGAAAGGGTAATAACACAGGAAAACAAGTTTTTATAAAGATACAGCATGGCAGTTTGTAGAAATCTGATATTAGCTGTATGTGGAATGTAATGATAATGTGCCCAGTCCAATCTATGTTGACAATTACTAGCCTATGCAGTTGATCTCACCACAAAGAAGCTTACAAATATTTATTACTATTTTTACTTCCAAAACAATTCTACAAAGCAGCTTTCAGAGCTGGGATGTTTTGCCATAAGCAGGTAGACTCCTGGTTGAACTGAGAGGCTGAGGATAGATCCCATGACCTGTGCACAGTTATATCTACAGTGGACTCCAAAACAGATTTAGGCTGTGTGATAATATCAGCCAAACTGTGCCCAGATGTACCAGGTCCCACTTCTTTCCATTGTTTTGTCTCTTGGAAAGCAGCCACAGCTTACTATTGTAGGCATGAAGGAATAGTACTAGACTGACCTGGCAGGACCAGAGCTGGCATGCTGTTTCTGGCTCCCAGCAGATCTCACTAAAACCATACAAGAAAAAAAGCATTCTGTTCTTTGCCTTTGGGTTGCAGAATGATCTTGCTCACACTGCTTTGCTTCAGCCTTCTTTCATACCCTTTTGCAAATATTTTGTGCTTTTATATCTGAAGGCATCTAAGGTAGGCCTTGTTATTTGCTATATGTTACAGTACAGAACAGTACCAACCATAAATGAACCCTGATCTCAAACATCATTTTTTTGATGCCATATTTGGTGCCAAGTTATAGACAAATACAGCACTAGTAGCTTAGTATCTATATATGCATGCCATTTTCAGCTTTTTATATTCCTTGTTAATGTTTTCACTGCAGTGGTAACCCAGACTAGTTCAACTTAGATATAAGTGTTGTGTTTAGATACATCCTAATTATTCCAGCCATAAGATTTTCTTACTTTTTATCTGTGGATTGGCAGAGATGTCCTTAAATTCTTTGCATTGTATTTGCTACTTAGAACCTGATACATTCTTTGTGAACAGTTGCAAAAACCCTTTGAAAACATATAGTAAAATGATTTTTCTCACGTTCCTGCTATAAAGAAGAAAAGCTCTCAACAGAAACTAAGGTGCTATCTGAGCACCAACCCACACCTCAACCACATCAGATAAGAAGGGCAGAATACACCTCCACACCTAGATGTTTGTTTTTTCTTTCAGGGCAGACCAGGGCAAAATATAACTAAGACCTATAAGCCTGTTCTCTGTTACATTGAATGTGGTGGGATTTTTTCAATTGTCTTTGAAGGGAGGTAAACTGGGCTTTCCAGGAACTTAGTTTTCAATCCTGTAAATATGCATGTCAGTGACTTAAAGAAATTTTGCTTATATAGATAAAGTTATATGTAGATATTACAGGATCAAGACCAAAGCTGGAGGTTTTAAGCAGTTAGTGCACCAAGGCATTAGACTTAGTCAAGACCTGGCAAAGGAAGTGAAAAACAGCTTAAGTGGCTAAAAACAAACAAAAAGAACACCTCTGGCTTATTGCTGTAACACGGAAGGACTCTTTAAATTGTTTTAATTACCTTTATGTTTTAAAAATTTGAAGAAAAGAGCTGCAAAAATATATATTGCTTCAAATGAAAGACTGACAAATGCGTTAGACCCTTACATGTCAGTATGTCTGTCTGAGTTTTGTCCCAGTCTTGTAACTATTGGAGCAGCTAAAATCATGAGGGATAAAGGGAGGAAAAGTCTGAAGGTAATGGTCTTATTTCTGCTGAATAATTTTGAATAACTACTTTTAACCTGCAGTATATAAAAGAAATTTTACATCCAAAGGTCCACTGCTTCAGTTAAGCTTCCTGGCCAATGAAGATAGGATGTGAGCATTCAAATTGCACTTTTAGGCTACTTAATCTTATCTACACTCAACTTAATTGTCTTGACTCATTGCTGCTCCACCCTAATGCTTGTGTAAATATGATACAAGGACTTTTAGAGGCACACCTCACAGCTGATCTTGCTGCAGATGCCAAGCTTTTCTATGATTTCTTTCCTGATAGTTGTGGAAGTCCTCTCAGGACACACTTGAGACTTCAGGAAGGCATCAAACCAGGAGAAGAATTAAATTGCTCTGAGTCCAAGTTACAGAGCAATTAAGTTAGTGCCTGACAGCTGTGCTTTCCTTAACATGATCACCCCACTGCGGTGAAAGCACAAATACACTCAAACATTGGTGTGTGAATCCCATCCTTGTTGGAGCTTCATGCACTTCTGTTTTAGAATGAACCTGGGACAGCCTCAAGATAAGGACAAGCTCTAAGACTCCACTAACTTTGCACCAAAGTTGTAAGTCAGTGCCCCACAAGAATTTTGATGTGCAATTAGTTTACTTCAATTATGAGGCAATAGACTAATTCCCCAGAGTGAAAAACAAATAATGCCATACATTTAGTACAGATAGCTAGGTTTTTAACACTAAGGAATAGACTGTCTACAAACTTAAGTCTACCAACACTCCAGCAGAGTTCATCCTCTTTTATCAATTTTTTTTTTCCTCACACACTGCATAACATAACTTTGCATAACTACTAGACCCAATTCAGGGTCTAGTAGTCTTTGGATATTTCTGTTGAGACATTCAAGTCTAGAACCATGAATTATGCGAGTTCTAACATATTTTGCTTAAATCCTCATTTTGTTTACCAACTTTCCATGATGTCTGTAGTAACTCTGGTGCCCAAAGAGGAAGTGAGAGTGTTAATTTTTGAGAATCTGGGATACTGAGTTTCTTCACCTTGGGAACTTTTATTCTAGGCTAGTGATACTTCTGCACTCCAGCAGCTGCAAACCTCCTGAAGCTAGGGCTGGTGTTCTCTGCAAGATTCATCTGGGTGTGTGAGCACAAATCTGCTGGTTTGCAGTGATGCTGCCAGAGTGCTTGAGTTACACCCAAAATCTGAAAGACCTAACTTAGAAGYTACTTTTGAAAATATGGGCTGATTTGACATCCCCAGAACTATCTTCAGGCTTTATGGAACTTTAATCAGCTTGTTTTTTCTGGTTGTGATGAAATAACACTACCTCTATTAACAGTCTTTGGCTTTGTGGAATGGAAAGTCAAAATAAATAATGAAGACCACACTGAACAAGCTAATACACAACCCCAAATGTTTCCTTAATTCCTAGACCTCAGCTAGACAGCTTATCCAAACATTTCATCCTATTGATTCCCTCTGTCCTCCACCCCATCCTGGGGTACTAGATCTTAGATAGGAACTTCTAATACACATAACCCAGGTTGAAAGCAGAATTTCATTAGCACAAACTCCCCTATCATAATTGTAATCTACAGTAAATGAATGCAATTAGCCACGCTAGGGTCTCCCTCCAGTCCACCCCTCCTCTCTGCACACAAACATCGGCCATAAGCTGACGCCAGCCTTCTGTATAAAGCTAGCAGACAAGATTCATTGCAATGGCAGCAGGTCTACAGGGCTATGCTCAACAGGATCATGTCACTACTTTTTCTTCAGCTGTTAGTGCTCTCACATCTTGGAGCCACAGAGACAGATGGAGATCCACAGCAAAAGAAAAGTAGAAGGCCATTTCAGCACCATTTCTATCCAGGCAAAAATCTGCTTGCAAGCGAGGGTTTTCATCAGCTGGTGGGAGAAAATCCAATAGGTGTTGAAGAAACCCTGGGAGAAACAAGCTTATTTGTAGCAATTCCACAGACAGCAACTGAGAGTGTGAAGCAAGGACAGAAAAAAACTTCCAGATTCACCTTTCCCTATGCAGAACTTCATGCAGATCGAGATCTGGGAACCTTGACAGCACTCAGAGAAACCTCTCCTGTGGAAAACTTCTCTCCATCCTACTCTTCCAGCAAGAGAGAAGCTGAACCTCTGTATAGAAAAGATGCCAAGAAATTCTGGGACCACTTCATGCTAAAGAAAAATTCTGCTTCTGAAGAGGTTGTCCTGCCAATCAAGACCAATGAAATGCACCAAGAAACCTGCAGAAGCCTGCCTTTTTCCCAGGTAAGAAAGCTGTCCAAGATCAGTAACTGTGACCTTTCCCTGTAATCTGTGACTAAAGAAATACAGGTTAGTTCATTTGCTAAGACACAGGACCACCTCAGAAATGCACACTCTAGTGACTGAAAACGACCTTCTGAGGCTTTAACCTCATGAGAGAAACTACTAAATTGAAGTGCTGGAAGGCAACATATTCAGTGTTCAGAGTTATTTATTCTCCTTATCCAAGGACACTCCGACCTAACTTGACCTAGCAGGGCGGGGTAAGTAATTATCTACACAGCGAATATACATCTATACAGTATCTATACATAAAATATCTATATATACAGTGAGTCCCAGAACAAGTACTCAAGGAGAAGCTGGTTGTTTTCTTACAGCTAGGCAAGGATCCCTTATCTATTGTATTAATTGGAAGAGTGATGGATAGGTCTACTTCTGTGCCAAGAATGTTGGGGAACTGGTAAAGTGCCCCAAGCACAGATGAAGCCATTCTGTCATATCTGTTGTCATGCCCAGATAAGCAAATAGTACAGATAGAAGTGCCACTTTCCTCATAAGGCTGCATCTATTCTCAATGCTTCTGTCACCACAGTCAGTCAGGAACGATACGTTTTCACATCCCTAACCTAATTTACTTTATCAACAGGTATCTGTAAACACAGATGTGGCCTAGAAACTTGTACTATTTCATTTTTTATGGCCATATCATATGCCTAGCTCTCTACAGGATGGCTGCAGTTATGCCAATATAAAAGTGCTAACTTCAGTGTAGTTTTTCTGGATTGGGAATTGACATAAGACTCTCCTGATACAAGGAACTGTTTTTCTTGCAGACAGAGAGATTACAGAATTCCTATTGCACTTTGCTTATCAAAAACAAAATAAAAAATTGCCAAAGAACATTATTACTCCTCATGAAGATAAATCTTCAAGATTTCAGGTGTGAGTCTGGCTTGTGGTTAATATACAAGTATGTTGGGTCAAAATGATGTTTTAAGAACTACTAAGGGAGTAATACTGCTTAATCATGTCAGAAATGTAGATTCCAAGCAGCAAGTAAAAGGTACAAATGACAAAGTAAAAAACCTCTCTTTGTTGTTCAATATACAGATTAAGAATGGAGCTCTCAAGTTTGCTTTTAAAAACTCTTGAATTTTATTGCTTGTTTGACATAAAATTAACATTTTAATGGAAATGTCCTGAGAATAAAAAATATAGTAGATGTATAGTAGTTTTGGGGTGCTTTTTTTTGATTTCATGCCTCCTTGCAAAGTCCATGGAGATCATTCATGTACCAGGAAGATCAAGATTCAGATCTAACCTATATTCACAGATCAGTGCTAGTATTGTGATCTTCAAACTGCTTTCTGTTACAGGGCGTTGCTCATGAGAGCTGTGAGAAGGTGATGGTGCAGAATAATCTTTGTTTTGGAAAGTGTAGTTCCTTCCATGTCCCTGGTCCAGATGATCGTCTTTACACCTTTTGTTCGCACTGCTTGCCCACCAAGTTCTCCATGAAACGCTTGGAGCTCAACTGCACCAGTTCTGTCCCAGTGGTCAAAGAAGTCATGATTGTGGAAGAATGTAAATGTGAGATTCAGAAGATTAAAGATCCTGCAATAAGATCACTACAGTCAGACTTGCATGCAAATGTGTATGAGCACAACTAACCTCCTAAAATGCACCTCTAAACTGCTCGATCATAAGCATTTGCCAATGAAAAAACAAAGAACTAATTTTTTCATCACACAGTTTCACCAACTGATTAAAGACACAGATTTTCTACTTAAACTGCTTTCCTGCTTTGATCATAACTTTACCTGAAATGCATCACATTTCTTTATAGCTGTTAAAGAAATGGAGATGAGACTACCAGGCTTATGTAGTCCTTACTTAAACTAGGGAAATCTTAAAAAAAATTCCACTCTTCCCTTCACTGGTTCCAGGCTGCTAGTAAAAAACAGCTGAAGAACTAGTCTGTGCAAAAACCTAGTGCTTCACCTCTAGCTGGTTTACATTGCCTCTGCATGCAGCGGCTGCCCATATAGTTTTGCTGATAAAAACAGATGGAGCTTTAGTCTCCTTAACGGAAAAAGAGGTCTATTTTTACATCAAGAAAATAAGTGGGCAGTGCAAAATATAAAAGGACATGAGGCAGAAATAGAGCTGTGACTGGTTAAGTTTATTCTGATTGCTCCCAGCTGGAGTTCAGTTACCAGCAAAAACTAACATACCTCACATATTACACACTTACATGGTGGTTGCAAATTATATTTTGCCATAGAAACCAATCCTCTTCTTTTACAGACTTTTTTTTCTTTTGCTCTGCATGTAATTTAAAGATGGCAAAAGTACTTTTATTGAAACTTTTACCTAGTAGACAGTGAGAAAAAATTGAAAAATTGGTATGTGTGATACTTCCACAAAAAATACTAGAAATTAATGGGAGGATTTATTATTATTATTTAAATTCACCTTAGAAAGACAAAGGACATTTTTCAGTCTGATGAACATCAATGTTGGCAGCGACAGGAAGCTAAAGTTCTCAACAGCTAAACTAAATTGCACCCACAGGACGAAGATGATCTGCAAAAGGACTGTATCAGCATGACTATAACTGGATAGCTTTATAGGAATAGCAGAGAAAACTTTTTGTTAGGAAACGCCTGACTCATCCTAGGCAATAGAGCACCAGTGGTTGTTAGCCCAGCTGCTGGCTTCTCTGCCCTCTCTGGTTGCTTCTTCCTGGATTTGTCTTGCAGCCCAGACATACCAGCTAGCAATCAGCTTCCAGCAACTAGACCTCATTCTATATCTAACCTTACACTCCTCTTGGAACCTGTTCCAGTGTTATGACCAAACTCTCAGATATAGGACCTGTTGTTAAATTATCCACAGCTCTTTGCTGGGTAGCTGGAATTGGAAATCAGTGGTAATACAGGCGATGCATTTACAGGTTAAATAAATCATTTATTTGCACATGGACTGCATTGTGGTCAGAAGTATTTTAAAATCCTATCAAAAATATGCACACTGTAGCTTTAGAGTGCAGGACATTTTTTAATGTCTGCTGAAAATTGCATCTGACGACATTCTGATACTGAGTGTCAACTGCTGCTATAGTTTTTTGCTCTGCAGGTTACCTGCAACAAGAGAGCTGGAGATTAGTATATAGCTGCCTTTCATTATATATAAATCTGCTTTTAAATAAAAAAATGGGTATCAAAACTAAGCAAAGCTTTTCTCTGTATACTTTTGCACGAAGGACTAATACGTAAACTGTGTGTGGCTGTTTGCACGTTATGGCATGGTGTATGTCATTCCAAATAGCAAGTGACTAAGGTCTTATCATCCCTGTATTGAAAGTATTACACCTAGTAAATACTTATTTTAACTTTTCATCTCAGCTTTATAATGCTGACCAACTTTCTCAACATGCTAGTTTGTGAAATCAGCTTGCACCTAGCTTCAGAAACCTGCCATCGCATGTGAAACTGCATGGTGTTACTTCTGTTATGATCAAAGAAAGTAATGGTTTTCTAACAAACAAAATAGCATCAGTTAGTAGCCACATAGTTTCAGATGACAAAGTAAGCCTTTCCAGGTAATGCTTTTTTCAGCAGAGATCCCTCTTCACTGGGAATATCCAGTTGCACAGTCAGCCCTAATGGCTGCTGCTTTGTTAAAGCATGCTATATACATGTGGAAAAGCTAAGGATGAACTTCCTGCCCTATGATAAGGTTCAACTTCAGCACCTTACCAAGCCTTTCTGAATTATTGTGTGTGCTTATTAGTATTCATTTTTAATCAAGCCTAAGGAAGAAAAGCACACAAAGCAACAAGGTTCCAACTTTATCCTCTCATGATGTCAATAATCTGAAAAAGCTGGGCCTTCTGGGAGTTCTAACAACTGGTGTTTTAACAGCTGATGTGAATATATAAGAATCTTTTCATGTTTTTTTGATGCAAGTACATTTTAGACTTTATACTTGTAGAGAACCTCTTGACAGTATGATCTAAGCTCCCAATAGATTTTCTAAGGTCATAAAACAATTAAAAAGAACAATCTTCTTTAGGTTTCATATTTTTGAAATCTGTTAGCTTTAGGTTTTCATATTTTAGGTTTCATATTTTTGTTGTTTGAAGTGACTGACTCGTAAATTGTGACTTTTTCATATGAGGATGGCAGAACTGAAGTTATATTTTCTGCTGTAAAGTATTCAGCCTAATTTTTAAAGTTCTTTCTGTGTGTTGAAGCATTATTGTAGTCAAAGAAAGCTATTCATGTAAGTAGTCTGCAGGGCTAGACTCTTAGTGTGAATTTGCATAGCTTAAAAGTAGGTGAAAAGAGGTAATGACAGCTGTAGTAATTGCTAATTAGATTAGTGCTGTAGGTTTTTGAATGAATGTTTAATTAACCCAGCAATGATTCCTTGCGTGTAATTAGCACTGTATTCTGCAAAATCAAGAATGTGTTAATTGGATCAGATTTTTCAGTCTTAAAAAATTCCTTATTAGGAACAAGTTGTGTCCAGATGCTAACAGAATTTTGCCCTTTCAGAACAACTATGATGGCCTCTACTAGTATAGTGATGAAGGTCAGAAAGGTGAGAGGTATATCTGTGCCACTATGTGGATACCTTCAATAATAATGCCATTATAACAGCAAACCTGCACGATTTTAGCTTGGCTGTGTTTATTCAGAGGCTGTACATTTTCTTAGTGAAAGCTTTTCCTGTGTAACTGTATTTACAAAGGAAGTGGTGTCAATATGATCTCTCAGTATTTCAGACCACTCTTTATGAACACTTATTTTACAGAACAAGACCAGCTTATACTTACAGAGTTCTCTGAAAATTCAGCTCAGTGCCAGTAGGGGTTTGCTTATTTGACCCTTTAGATGTCTTCTGAATGGATGTGGGTAGTTTCTGTGCTTTACCTTGAAAATAATTGAGGAGAAGTGCTGTTTATTTGAACTGCCTAAGGAAACTATCTTCAATACAGGCTATTCTCTTAAGTATTTTATGAGGCTGGTTTAATGTCTGTAATTATATCAAACACTAGATGATAGCGCACTGAATTCCATCCAGACATACACTTGAGGGAAAAATTTCTTACGTTGCACTGGTACTTTCTGCTGTACTTGGTACTTTGTCCACCCCTCTCATGAAATAATCACAGCTAGCCTCACGGCTGCCAGCTAACAAGCTTTAGTCTGTTTTACTGACAGGTGATGAAACCTCTTGCTGTACTTTCTCCTTAATGTTCTAGCTTCTCACTGCAACAGTAAGAGAATTAAATTCTATACATGGGGAGAAGCCCCCTGCCAATCTGTACAGCTGCATAATCACATCATGTGGGGCAGGGAGCGTATGCTATGCTAGGCAATATGTATGAAGAGGTGTGGAGCTGAAGCTCCCTTAGGTCCTCCATCAGCAGGCCTGTTATTTGGCACTTTGCCGGTGGTAACAGGAAATACTTATTGCTAGTGGATTATAAATATTTTACATTTGCTGTTTTACCAAACCTAACTCCTTGCTATGACCAGCAGTCACCAAATTCACCTCCCTTTAAAGCCCACCCTGACAGCTGCTACCACTCCCTCTGTTTGGAAAAGAAAGAATGGGGATGAGAAAACTCTGTAGCTGGCCCAATGCAGGAATACTGAACAAATATTAATTCTTCACCCTGAAAACAAAATCATCCTGTCCACAGTACTCTGAGTTCCACGGCACCAGCAAAATGCACTTCATCTAGAACAGTATCTCTTGCTGTCTCCCTTTGATTCTTTTTTTTTCTGTGGTAGATGCTTCACACAGTAAGAAACCTCCCAGCCAACAATCTAAGCCAGTGACAAAAACTAAAATGGATCTAAACAAAGTCTGAGCCAGCCTTATGCTTCTCTGAGCACTCTTCTCAGGAATTTTTGTTTTGCTCGTTTAGGGTATTACTATACCCACTCATTTAGTCTGATGCTCTGTTGGTGGTTGCTGCCCATAGTCAGGGAGCTTAAACAGAGTATCTATGCACCTTGGCTGCCTTTCTTCACAATGCAGTATCTTAGCTTAACTGCTCGCTGAAGTTGTTCAAATTTGCACTGTAAGAGACATGGAGACATTCAAATATTCTGTTGCACTGCCTAGACCTCAAACAGTAACCCTGGTTAGAAGAGAGAAGTTAGAAGAGTTATTGCTAAGATATCTTCAGCTGGACCTTATCTGAGAGCAACTCATCATGTCCTTGAGGTGTCTTGAACCTTGGATGAAAACTAACTCCCTAAATTAGGATACTGACTGGTCTAGCACAGCCTGCTCTATTTAACCCACCTAGGCTTGGGTACAAGCAGATTTCACCACACCCACCACAAAGGCAGATGGATCAGAAAAAGCATCTTGCCTGCCATTTCCTTGACCATTACTATCAGAGAGAGACAGAAGAGGGAATCCCAGAGGTATTTTCATTTACCTTACCATCTATCCCCAGTTCACCTAAATGTTATGACTAACAAAACTTCTGGGCAAGGACAAGAATAGGTTCCATTTCAGCATGGCATGTCATTAATGAAGGCCTCCCTCATATATCAGAAACAGGAGCTTTCTGATGCAAAGAATTTGGCTCATATTCTAAAGTTAACAAGTGTCTCCTGTATACATTGGCAAGGTTTGCAAGGAAGCGAGCAGCAAAGTGGTGCTGCAAAAAAATAAGTGGCAATAACAAACTTCACAATTTAGAAAGATCCAGGAAGATATGGAAAGTACTCTTGAGAAGGCTGATTTCTACCCCCAGGTGATATCTATGTGCAGACAGCACATTGATCAAGGGGATCAACAGGGCACGAAATGAATCCTGGAACACAATCTCATGAAGCAAGGGACTTGTAAGCAGTAAGAATCATGGGAGTCATAGTGCATATCACTCTCTTGCATGTGATCTCCATAACAGAGCATCAGCTGTTACTGCACATGGCTTGATTTTAGCATGCTGATTTAATATTTACAGAGTGCCAATAAAATTTTTATGATGACAGCTGGTGGCTCATGTGGTAATTTATAAACAGCAACAACAACACAACATGGACATCAGAAACTCCAAGAGGCATTCCATACTATTTTGCAATATTCAGCACTGAAGAATTTGGATATTTTTCTAATTTTGCAGACTTTTAATAGTCTTTGCATAATACACCCATGCTGGACTTTATACAAGACAAAGTCAATACTTGTCCTAGGTATGTTTTCTCCTTTAGAATGGACTTCACCATAAAGACTTATCATTGTCTATCAGAGAATCCCAGATCAAATCTATTTGGATTTCAGTAAAAGTGTCAGGTAATTTCCATATTTAGAGCCTTTATGAGTTCAGTTGGGAAGTCAAGCACATAGTTTCCCACTTTTCTTCCAGCACTGTACTTCCGCAAAAGAAATATTAACAAACAGGAAGTTTTCTGCTGATAACTGAGCCAGAATAGACTACTGCCTTTGCTCCAAAACCTGTTTTCTCTCTGCAAATTCATGAGTAGAAAAAACACAAGCTATCTGAAGAGACTACTGATTTAGTGACTACATAAAGGCCATTATCAGAGCACCATTACAGATCTGCAAATATCTGGTATTGAGTAGGAAATGACATTATTGACTTGTCTGATTCTTTTTCATTCTATAAAAATCTTCCTCCTATCATACTCTCCCTCTTATTCACCTTTCCATTTTATTTTCTAGCTCCCTGTTTTCCTTTCCTCTCCTTTTTTTTTTTTTTTTTTAATGTTTTTTCTTCATGCCAGTGGAAAGTTTTCACAAACCATCTATTATGACTTACACATATAAACAGAAATTGGTATGTGAAATATGTCATGGAATAGAGGCAGAAGCTGGCTTTTTGTTACCTTTCCAGTAATTCTTTGTCCATGTTTTTTAATAGTCCAATGAAACAGTCTATTTTCAGTGTTACCTGTTCTTAGGGATATGCATAATTTGTTATTTGAGGCATCCCTAGGTTTACTTGAAATATATTTCATTCTCTTTACAGACAACTCCCAGTTCCTCCAGGAATAAATATTCACAAGTCAGAGCAATTTTAGTTTGAAATGTTAATAATTACCCTAAACAATAAAAGACCACAGGCACTGAAAAAATCAGGGCAAAGGCAAAATAATCTCGATGAAAGCTTGAAATCTACCTGAACTCTAAGTTGACTTTACATTTTGGGTACTTGCTTTTCAGAATAATCATTATGATGAAATTTTAGGAAGCATGTTTTAGTGCTAAAGAAGAGTTTTCTGTATCAGAGCTGATCACTGCACTTTTCTTCAGGCTTCCCATTTAATTTATTATTGTGTAGGAAAAATGCTCCAGGGCAAGAGTCCATCAATTTAGAATGGGAACCATGCCACTCAAACAGATGGAGATACCTCTAGGTAGCCAAGAGATCATGTATGTGCATCAGCTCTGGGTGCTCAAGGCATGATTCCCAGCTGGGAATGCTGAAACTGCTGTCCATTACAAGCTGCCTGTGGCGATTAGCCACTGCTAATCCCTCTCTGGACAGAATTAACTTTTAAAAACAAAAATTTGCTTCCACAGCCGTATAAGGGACTTCTGTGAGCTGCATCTGGAGACTGAGGCATTGACCTCATCTGCAGTGCTTCTATTTTGATAGAAAATCACAAAGGGACTCTAAGGAGATGAAGGAGAGGACTTTTCTTGATTTTGCTTTGTTTGGGCTTGAGTACATCTTTCAGCATTCTACTCAGCTTTAACTGGATAAAAATGAATTCACATTCAAAAGAAGATTAAGTAAACAGTAGAATCTGAAAGGAATATGTCTTTTCAGTTTTCCTCCTCTCCACTCCTCTCCTTTCTATATCTAGTACTCCTATATAGGTTGCCAGAAAAGTGGCAGCACGAAAAGTGGTTTAATCATCGGTTCTGTTGCATACATCGCACTTCCCTGCCCACTGAGAAATACAAGCTTTCACTACCAGTTGCGTTCCTGAGCTATTACTGCTTCGGAGGAAAGCAGCAAATTCTGAAAATCAGCACTGTGGGATCCAGATTTACTGCAGCCGAGAGGAGGCCAAGAAGGCACACGGCACACTCGTGTGCTGCACTGCATTTGAACACACCCCATGGCCGTGCCACACCGAGCTCCCTGCAGACCGACACCTAGTGACAACCACACCGGGGCCACCTTAGAACGTGCTGGCAACAGATAAGCAGGAACGGCCCTGTAATGTGTGCATGTAATACTCTTCTACAGCTTTAACCAAGAACTGCTACAATAATGAACCCAGAAGGTAAGGGTTACACGCTCTTTTCAGGCCTGTAGCTAGGGAGAGAAGGTTACTGCAACACGACCTCTTTCTGTGCGCACAGGGAAGGTGAGGTGCAGAAACGCTAAACCCACCCCGCGGGGATAACGCTGACGCTACAGGGCAAAAAGTCGCTTTCCCAAGCGGACCCCGCCGTCCTGCCCCGGCTGCCAACTGCCGACAACGCCAACGGCCGGCGGGGCGGGGCGGGGCCTGACCCCCCCCC
>NW_020450196.1:589791-644235 GCF_003343035.1 Apteryx rowi | reverse complement strand
CCGCTGGGAAGCGGCGGGCGCAGGGGCCCTGGTGGCGGCCTCCCGGCTTGCGCAGCTCGGGGCGGCCCCGTGCCCCTGGCGGAGCCCTTGCGGGAGGCTCTCGGCCGGCGGCTCCGCTCGGGGGCCGCGGGGCGCCCTGCGCCGGCCGTTGGCGAGGAGCTCCGGGCTGCAGCGGGCTCTGCCCGAGGGCGCGTCCCTGTCGCTGCCCTCGGGCCTCTGCTTCGCCCGCGTTACACGTAATTTCGGAAATACTACTTTCTGTGTAAAGAGTTGGGGGAGGGAAGCTCATAGTCGACTTCATGAGTATGTCCTTAACTGCGAAATAAATAAATCCCCTTGTCCTTTTCCGCGAAGCTCCGCAATACTGCTCTTTATGCTATGTGGCAGGGAGGGTGTCCGTTGGTTTTGGGGTGGTGGTGGAAAAGGTGCTTGGGCGTTGTGCTGTGTGTGCACGCGGTTTCAGAAGGAAACACCTGCAGCCGTTGATCTCTGGTCTTAGTTTCAGACCTTCATTTTCGATCTTCAATAGCTACTGAAATGAAACTAGGAAGTTTTCATACCATTTGGACTGAGAATCAGAATGTACATAAATAACTTACACCATCTACCGAGGAGGGCTCTTTGGTCGGCATTACTTGGTGAGACTTTCTTGTATTTGCGATAAATAAGGATATAAAGCAAATGTATTGATATCAAGCCATGTCCCAGGCCAAGCAGGGGTAGCATTTTTCATGAATGCTGTAGATGCTTTTTTTACAGGAATATCTCGCAGGGTAGTTATCTATCTATATAAAAATTCAGTTTGGAATGTCTTGCCTACCTCAGTTGTCCTGTCAACAGCCACTTTATAGCTGTGTAGTGCCCAGGTGTCTCTTAACACCTATCCGCTGTATAAACATTTGCAATGCTAGGTACTCAGGGTTTTGTCATGGCAAAAATATGCTGGTGCTTGTATTAACTGGTTAGCCACATACCAGTTTTGTTAAATTGAAGAACTACAAAAACTGTAATTATAATTCTAGCCTGACAATAGCTCTTCACATAAAAAGCTTCTTAAAAGTAATTGAAAGATAARTTAGTTGTTGCATTTCCATCCAGTATTTTTTCCCTTAAGGTGTATTTTCAGCTTTGTATCTGTTATTTTTAGGCTGTRATTCTTAAGTCGACTACAGAGCATTCCAGAAAAGTCACAGATTAAAACTATTGCTGGATCTACAAGTTGGCAGATACTGTTGATAGTTGTGTGCTTGCTTTGATTATCATACAAATGCTTATGATATCTATCCCCTTTTCTAATTCACTTAAAATACAGCCTTTTTAGAACATGGTGTTTTTCTCACTGTAGGTGTGTATTGTATAGAGCATAATTTCTTACTGAAGTGGTAGTCCAGGACTACTTGCTCCCCTAAAGTGAGACAGAATGTAAAAGTACAGAATCTTGGTTTCTAGCTGTAGCTATCAGTTCTATATCAGCTATATATCAGCCGTAACAGCACAAGGAGTATGTTTTCATCAGTTTGGTGTTATACTTTGCAAGATGAGAAACTGGGTAGTGCTTGTATTGGGATTATTTATGAAACTTTTCTAAACGTTTTTGAACAGTCTTGATGCAAAACTGTGTAACTTTTAGAAGTTTGTGTTCAAACAAATCTATTAAAATAATCTTTATTTTATGTTAATATTTCCAGTTAGTGCGGAGCTTCTGTTCTCTTGGAAGTGACTTCTTGCCTGCTGGATTCATTCTGTAGTCTCATTATTCAGTGGACATCACATCAGAAGTCACAGTGTAGGTAATTATAATGAAAAGTRTGGGATTTATGATGTTGTTTATTGAATTGGTCAGACAGGAAGGGGGTTAGAAAGAAATGCTCTGTGTCCATGCATTGCTTAGAAAAGGTATTTTGTGAAAAGACAAGAATAACTTTTGAGCATATAAGAACAACTGAGTAATTTCTTGACAGATATGAAGCTTTTCACATCCACAGCTGCTCTTTGCTTTCAGATGTTTTGTATTTGAGGTGTTTATTTAGAAGAATTAGTTATAAATTCTGGTCTGAGAAGAAAAAAAATATAAAGCATCCAGATTAGTGTTATGTGTATTCTATCCTTAATTATTTTGTTGAAAATTTTTTAGATTTTACATATATCCATATTGAATGCATACTGATGTAAATCCCTTAAATTAATTGTTATTTTGCAACTGAGTTGTCAACCTGCTCATAAACTTTTTTCCCCCCTATATTGCCATTGTTTTCCTCAGAAGTCGTGCATTGTAAAAAACTTTTTAAACAGAATTATTTGAGGTCAGTTTTCTTTTCTTTGGGCATAACTTTTTTAAAGGAGTGAATGTAGATTTTTAAAAGTATGTTTAAAAACAGAAGGTTACAAATATACCTTAAATCTATGATTTAAATTGGGATCTTTCATTTTATAAATGTGCACATGGAGTTTTTTTGTTAGTTTGATTTTTTTTTCCTGCATATTAATTTATCTGTGGTATGTAAAGCAAGGGAGGAAAAGCTCACTTTAGAGGAAATCAATACATTAACATTGTTTATGCAGTATTGCTGACAGAAGTATAAAGAAAAATATAAAAAAAATCATTGTAACAGGAATGCAGTTTGTGGAACACAAAGATACTTTTTAAAAAAATTATTAAAGTAAATAATCACACGCAGGCACAAGCTAGTCATTGACTTATAAGGATTTGGAATGTATTTCCATTGTGGGAATTCTTGTTGTCTCTAGAATATCTCTTACTAGTTACTGTTCGCACATTATACTAAATAGGCCGCTGAGAAACAACTGTTTTAGTTCTTACATTCCTCTGTTACGCTTGTTGAGCTGTTACTTCCTCCTCTGAGGATGTGCTCCAAATTCTGAATTCTCTTCTGATAAGGAAAACAAATGGATTTCCTAGCGGTCAGCAGTGTTTTAGGCTGCCTGTGGTTTTGTTGGCCTCTGCATTTCTGCCAATAGCAGAAAAAAATCAGTTTGCCAAAATTTAGTACATGCCCTGAGCTGACAAAGAGAAACAAATAAGCATTATCTCATATRACTTTGCACGTCTGTTTTAAGAGGAGCATTACAAAAACAGCTGTGCTTGAAGTGCAAAGGGGCTTCTAAACAAAGATTCTTAAGTATTCTTCATTTGCATCATACATAAACCTTGCACTGAGTAGGCAATACTTTTGTAGACAAAAGCTTTTTCATCTGTAGGTTCGAAAGAAAGATACTTGTTGTGCTGAAGAATTATTCTTGATAAACCCCATGATTGATTTTAAAGTGTTTTTGGAAAGTTAGTTATTTAGTAGTCAAAGTTAGATCAAAGGTAGAAAAAGAGAGATGAGGTGACATGGGGCATGCAGAAAAGTAGGTCTGATTGGGACTAGCAAGAATGAATTATGTGATGTAAGYGATAGTAAGATCCATACTTGGCTATCATGCTGAAAGCCCAAAACACAGATCTGTTCTCATGCAGTCTAGCATTTTTTAACTCATTAGTTGCCTTTACTATTCTACATAGTAGTGCAAGTATAAAGATTAAAGTAGGTGGTGAAAAAGGCATCAATATAAAAAACCTTAAACAGCCTCTTCTTCCCCCAGTTGTTTGGTTTGCTAAAAGATCAGAGCCTGATGAAAAATTTAGAGCCAATCTCTATTATAAATGTATTGAAATTTGTTAACTTTTCACTTTTGCAAAGGTTTTCATAATGAGTGCTAATATGATTAGAGTGCACATGTTTGCATTTGTTGTCTGAGTGCCCCTAATTGCCAAAGTGCATGTTCTCAATAGCTGAATGTAAAAGAGAAATACTGGTCTTTCTTTTTCCAGTATAAAAGCAACTGTTAAGTGTAAGCAGGAGATCGAGGCTGCTAATTTTGGATATACTGTAGAAACATCAACAAGATTTGGCAATTCAGAGAGTATTGTATCTGATGCCCAGGTTGCAAGAGTAGGTGACTGCTAAAGGTCAAGTGGATGTGTAAGCACTATAGACCAAAAAATATGTATGAGCACATGTGTGTGTATCTCTGTGTGCATGTGTAAATGAGTAGAGGGAGAGAGTTTGACTGGAATGATTATGTATTCATGTAATGTGGGTTAATTCCAGCTCAGTCATGTCAGAAGAGTTGAGGACAGGAAAGGACAGGGTAGAAGCAGGGGTGAATTGATACTGTTAAGACTGAGAGAAATAGACAGGGACCTCTAGAGCTTGTCTATCCTAACTCCCCTACTGAAAACACTGTCAGCTAGAGCAGATTGCCAGGTCTGTGTCCAGTGGGGTTTTGAATGTCTCCATAGATGGAAGCTCTCCAACCTTTCTGGTCAACCTTTTCCAGTGTTGACCCCCGTCACATGAAAAAAAATTCTTTTTTTAGACAAATTTCCTATATTTCAGTTTGTGCCCACTGCGTCTCATTGTTTCACTGGGCAAAAGAATCTGGCTTCATATTCTTTACTGTCCCCCCATCAGATATTTATACACATGGATAAGATCCCCTTGAGCCGTCTCTTCTCCAGGCTAATCAGTCCCAGTTCTTTCAGCCTCTCCTTGCATGTCAGATGCTCCAACCCCTTTATATCTTTGTGGCTCTTCTGCTGTATTTGCTCCAGTATGTCCGTGTGTGTCTTGTACTGAGGAGCCCAGCACTCCAGATGTGATGAATACAGGGGAAGGATCACCTCTCTCGACCTGCTGGCAACACTTTCCCTCATGGAGTCCAGGAAGTTATTGGACTACTTTGCCTTAGGGACATGTTGCTGGCTCGTGGTCAACTTATTGTTCACCAGGACCCCCAGGGGCTTTTCTGCCGACTGGCCCCCAGGCTATCCTGGTATATAGAGTTATTTCTCTCCAGGTGCAGGACTTTGCACTTCCTTTTATTAGCTCCATGAGGTTCCTGTCTGCACATTTCTCCAGCCTGTCAAGGTCCCTCTGAAAGCCAGCACATCCACCAGTGTGTCAACCATTTTTGAAGGTGTTTTTACCACCTTCAAACTTGGTGCGCTCTGTCCCATTGTCAAAGTCATTAATGAAGATGTTAGCACTGTTGGACGCAGTATCAACCTCTGAGGTACATGACCAGTGACTGGCCTCCAGCTGGACTTTTTGCTGCTGATCACAACCTTTTGAGCTTGGCAGTCAGTCCAACTCAACTGTCCACTCATGTAGTCCATACTTCATCAGTTTGGCTATGAGAATGTTATGTGAGACAGTGTCAAAAACCTTGCTCAAGATAAACAAGCAAGATGATCAAGATAAACAGCATCCACTGCTCTCCTCTTATCTTCTGAGCTAGTCATCTAATCTCAGGAGACTATCAGGTTGGTCCAGCAAGATTTCCTCTTCATAAACACATGCTGACTTCTCCCCATCATCTTCTTGTTCTTCATATGTTTGGAAAAGGTTTCCAGGATCATTTGCTCCATCACCTTCCCAGAGATCAAGGTGAGGCTGTCCTGTGGTTCCCTTAGGTCCTCCTTCTTGCCCTTCTGAAGATAGGAGTGACATTAGCTTTCTTCAGTCCTCAGGAACTTCTCCCAGTCACCATGACCTTTCCAAGATAAATGAGAGTGGCCTCATAATGACATTGACAAGCTCCCTTGGCATGTGTGAGTGAATTCCATCAGACCCCATAGACTTGTTTATGTCAGGTTTGTTTAAATGTTCCCTAACCCAATCCTCCTCCACCAACGGTAAGTCTTCCTTGCTCCAGATTTTCCCACTGATCTGAGAGGCCTGGGAATGCTGAAGGTCCATTCAGCAGCAGGCCCACATTTTCCCTAGTCTTCCTTTTGCTGTTGCTGTATTTGTAGAAGCTCTTCTTGTTGCCCTTCATGCTTTGGCCAGATTCAACTCCTGGTGGGCTTTGGCTTTCCTAATCCCAGACCTAAATGCTCAGAGAGAGTCTCTGTATTCCTTCTTGGTCGCCTGCCCTGCTTTCACCTCCTGCATGCTTCCTTTTTACATTTGAGTTTAGTCAGGAGCTCCTTGTTCATTCCTGCAGTCCTCTCTGCTGCCTTTCCTTTATTTCCTTTCATTGAGATGGACCATTCTTGAGTTTGGAGGAAGTGGCTCTTGAAAATCAACCCACTCTCCTGGATCCCTTTGCTCTCCAGAACAGTCTGTCATGGACCTTCCAAGCAGGTCCTTAAACAGGCCAAAATCTGATCTACTGAAGGCCATGGTTGTGATCCTTCTATTTGCCTTGTTCCCTCCTCTCGTGATCCTGAACCGCACTGTTTCATGATCACTGCAGTCAAAGGTGCCTCTGGCTTTCACATCCCTGACCACTTCTTTCTTGTTTATAAGTATGAGGTCCAGCAGAGCAGCTCCCCTTGTTGGCTTCATGATTTGTGTCAGGAAGTTATCACTAATGCACTCCTGGATTGGTTGTGCACTGCTGTGTTGCTCTTCCAGCACATATCAGGGTGATTAAAGTCACTGATGAGGACTGGGTCTGTGAACCTGAGGCTTCTTTCAGTTGTCTAAAGAAAGCTTCATCTGCTTATTCTTCCTGATCAGACACTCATCACAACATCACCCACACTGGTCTTCCCATGAATCCTGACCCGTAAGCTCTCAGCTGGTTCATCATCTCTTCCAAGGCAGAGTTCCATGCATTCCCACAGCTCTCTTGCATAAATGGTGACTCCCTGTCCTCGCCATCCCAGCCTGTATCTATCCATTGCAGCACTCCAGTAATGTGAGCTCTTCTATCATATCTCTGTTATGCCAATGAGATTGTAGCCCTGCAATTGCACACAGACCTCTATTTATTCCTGTTTGTTCCCCGTGCTGCATGGATTAGTGTATAAGCACCTCAGATGGACACCCAGTTGTTCAATTCCTCAGAAAAAGTTTATGAGCTTCCCACATCATGCTGTGCTGTCAGCACTTCTTTATCTGCATCCATATACTGGAGGTTGCCCACCTRCAGCCCTGTTTTGTTGATTACAAGGTGTCTTGTCCACATCACCCTTCACCCATTGCTTACTAGCTGTGTCCACTGCTTCCTCAGTTGATTTTTTGGATCACCACCTCCCTCTTCTCTCATTCCTAGTTTAAAGCTTTCTTTAGCAGGTTGACTGGCCTGTTGGCAAAGATGCTGTTGCCCTACTTCCTCAGGTGGATCCAGTCAACTCCTAGCAGTCCTCAATCCTCAGAGACGGTCCTATGTTTTAAAAGCCCTTTTGTTGATACCAGCTGTACAAACAGTTGTTGAACCATAGTATCCGTACACTCTTCCTCAAGCCCTTCTCCCATGACTGTCAGGACTGAGGAGATACCACCTGTGCCCTTGGCCCTCACCCCCAGAGTCATATAATCATGTTTGATACACCACAGGTCTTTCCTGGCCTTATTGTTGGTGCCCATGCAGAAGAGCAGCTGAGGAAATAGTCCACTGGCCAGAAGAGCTTTGTCGGTCTCTATAGGACGTCCCAGACCCAAGCCCCTGGCAAGCAGCAAATGACCCCAGGCAGCAGACTGGGGGACGCTTTCAGTTTTTTAGACCTTGCTCATTGGTATAAAAGATTAGTAAATATAGTACTAAATCTTTTTTATGGTTATCATAAATTTATAAAAGATTTTGAGGGCACAGTAACTGTATTCAATATGCAGCACGAGTTTATAATACAAGTGTTATTTGATGCATTTTAAAATAAAAATAAGCACTTAATACTCTGCTGTACTTGAATAGGAATATTGTTAAGCTGAAAGACAGTAAACAAGGGGTTATGATAAACAGTGCATAGAAGAAGGATGGGAAAATTCCAGTTTGTGTGGGTCTGATTTTGATTAATGATCTGGAAAAAGAGGAAAACAAGGAATAAATGGAACTTGTGGGTAATATTAAGCAGAGGAATTGTTAATGCCTGCAAGTGGCATGAAACAAGCAATTAAACAAAACCTTTTGACACAGAGATGGTGTCTGACTGATAAACAAGATGAAATTTCAATGCAAAAAAAAAAAAAAAATTATAGGAATGGGAGGAAATCCATCTGAAGAGAAAGATACTTATGCAAATGCATCCTGCCAGGAAATACAATGATAGTAGTTCTTCCCTTGAAGGTTCTGATGAATATTGCTTAAAACTTTTAGTGCTGGGAAAGAACAAAAAAAAATCAGGTTATGAAATTCTGAAGTTTTTAATGTAGGACTTGGGGTTTCTTCAGTCTAGAAAATAAAGCACAGTGTGCTAAACGCTATCAGAATAGAAACCTTGATGTTTTAAGTATGAAAAGTAGTGGGAAAACATGCTATCATAAGATTCCTCTTACTGATTTATGTGAAAGATGTTAGGGAAGTGTGGTCCCATTCTCTACAGATATGTTACAAATGGCATGAAGGAAAAATTTTTGAGCAATGAGGAAAGACAATAAATTCCCAGGAAGCTTGTGAAAATTTTGTCATACCAGCTTTTAAAAATTAATCTTCCAAAATGTGTTGGGAAAATATGATAGGCAGGTGGGAGGAGAGTGTTTGTATCCTTTTCTGCTGCCACCTGGCAGACGCTGATTGCTTGCTTTCCTTATGACTTACTAGGTTTCCCAGGCACTTGTTCTACTTGCATCTTGGTGATAAATGTTACTTTTTAGTGAGGCGTAGCTAGGTAATGAAATCATAATATAGTTCTCTTCCTGATACACTAACTGCATAAGTGAAACATTTACAAGTTTTCATTTAGTTCCTTAAATCATAAGCTGACAGTTTTTTTCTCTTGAATTTGTATGGAAACCTGTAGGTTGCATGTTCCTAGTTTCACCTTCTGTTTTGTTTTTTTTTTTTCCCCAATCTCTCTAGAATCAGTTTTTCTTCGTGGATGTGACAAATTGTCATCCATTTGTATTCAATGGGTCTACGAATTCACTTTGTGGTTGACCCTCAGGGTTGGTGCTGCATGGGCCTTATTATCTTTGTCTGGCTGTACAACACAATCTTCATTCCCAAAGTCATCCTTTTTCCTCACTATGAAGAGGGACATATTTCAGCTGTGGCAATTTTGTGTAAGTCTGTTTAACTCGGTTCTTTTTTTTCTACACAGTACAAGTAATATCTTTAGGCAATAGTTAATATACGTTAGGTCAGATTATAAAGGAGAAGATGAAGGTGTGTGGCTTTAAGAGCATTGGGATACATCCTATATTTTTGCATTCTGGTAACTTGAGACTCTTTCTTTCTTTCAAAGGTATTATGGTAAAACTTGCTTGTGTGGAAACTGGGAGAAAGAATTAATAAGGCTAGGAAGATCTTTAGCTAGAACTCATATGCTAGTAACAGTTAATCAACTGTTATAGTTAGGAAAAGTTGACAGAATTTCAGGCCTGCAACCCTTAGTGCTTGTAAGAAATTGGGGGTGGTAGTATTGATGATTGACGAATTGGGTTTTGTTAGTTTCATCATATATCCCTTTATGGGTCAGCCGTAGGAGTTACGCTGGGTAAAATGCTTGAAATATAACCAGAGCCAACTTACTATGAAGATGGACCATTGTGAGTGTCCTTTCACAAAGAGGCTTTGAGGTGTAGAATGATTTGGAATGAAAACTATATCTGGATTTGAATGGGAAGGCTGAGTAATTTCCAGCTCAGTGCTGGAGCATCTACATTTTTGATTCAGTAGGAAGTATATTCTGGACACCTCTGAAAATAAAATTCATTTCTACTGGAGACCAAAGCTGAGAAAACATTACTTATATATGGCTGGTTGCAACCATGGATTGTTTCTACAGTATGATTAATGTATATTTTCCTAAACATTAATATGTTGTAGTTTGAGCAGCATTTAGATATCTTTAGGTGGTGGTTTGTTTTTATTGTTTTTTAGTATAACCAGTTCTGTCATGAGAAATCTCATAATAACTGTGTAACTAATTGTGTAATTGCTTTGTTCATGATGTTTCATAGGTGGGGATGTTTTGATGTGGAGAAGAAAAGCCTATGTTAAATCAAGCATGAAAATGTGCTGTATCCATCTCAGAATTTTAATTTTTCTTTTGAAACACCTTAATGTTTTTGCAATATTTGTGTAAAAGCAAGGTGAAGAACATTATACTGGTGGTTTGGAAAGTTATAAGAAAGCTTGCGATTATTTTGAACTACTCATCCTAAAATTTGATGTAACTGTTGTTTCTTTAATATGAGGGCTAGCATTACTGCATGCTGCAGTTGTTTGTTTTTTTGATATGTTATTAAGAGATTCTTGAAATCAAAACTTAATAAATAGGATATGAAAGATTCAAGATGACTTTGAATCTTTGCCAGGATGAGGCTGAGCTATCTTTACCATTACCGCAAAGTTTTGTGAAAAATGGGCAGAGGCTTGCAGACACATACATGCTCCTCATGTCAGTGTTTGAGATAGAGCTTTGGAGCCCAAGTTTTRCTGCTCTTGCACATCCAGCATTCATGGAGGATAGATTAGGGGAGAGGCCCATCATAAGCTAATAATAGCAAGTCTTTTGGGGTTAATGAAGGAAGTTAGGGAAATGTGCTCGTTGCTAATAGCTGGAAAGCAAGGTGAAGGATCACTTTATACTTGCCAGCTTTTCAGTTTATTTTCCTGAGTATCTTTGACTAGCCATTGACAGCTCAAGTAGTAGACTAAAGGGAGATACATGTAGCTGGTCCAATATCACAGTTCTGTTTGTGAAACCAACTGGCCAAGTATGTCTGGAAGAACACATTCCCTTAGAGCTTTCAAACTATGTCCTGTGAAGCTTTGGTGGATGGCACAGAGCTAGTTTATGAGCCTGATGGATCTGTGAAGTTATGCTGGTTAAAAAGTTAGGTTTACAGCTGTTCCAGAACTTTGGGACCTTGTAAGTTGCTCTGTAAGCCCAAATGATGGGAGTTTATCCAATGAATGTAAAAGTTGATGAATCATGGAGATATCAATACAATACGTTGTGATGGATTTTTTTTTTCTTTCAGTTCATTTAAAAACTAAAGAAACTACTTATAATGACCATTGCTTTACGTGGGGGTCTTGAAAAAGCAGTTATTTACACTTTGTATAATTAAAGAGTGTCCTAATCTGTCCCCACCAAGATAATAAAATAGAGTTTTTAAAACTTTTTTGCATGTTAAACACTTAAGCAAAGTGTTAAAAGAATAATTGCTTAACACTTGCTTTGTAGAGAGGGTTTATTATTTATATTAGTAAGTACATTTGTTTATTAGCAAATCCAAAATACTGTTGACTGTAATCAGATGAAATTTTTGATATGTTATCTTCATTTTTTACACTTAACTTCTCTTTTGCAATTTTTACTTGCTTGAAATATTTAAAGTGTGATGTATTATTACTCCTGCTTTTTTTTCTGCCTGAGTGTAACCAATGTTATATATTTTTTCAGGTTATTACTTTTGCTCGTTGTTTTGTATAGCTTCATTACTAAGAGCCTCGGTAGCTGATCCAGGAAAACTACCTGAAAACCCAAAGATACCACTTACAGGTATAAGATATTTTTAAATAATACAGGATAGGCTGCTGCAGTTGTTTTCTTATCTTAATTTTAATAACTCCTAGATTATAAATAACAGTAACAATAGAGTTTAGGTTCTTTTGAATTTTTGATTAAAAGTCACTTTTATGCCCTTGGAACAATTGGGATTCCATCTGATCTTATGAGATTTAGTTGAAACAATGAGCAGTCTATGTTGAAACCTGTGTAGTGTTAATGACATGAAAAAGGTCATTTTAATTTGCTATTTCTAACTCACAAATTGCTAGCATTTTTACTTGTGTAGACCCAAAGCTTCTTTTTAAAGACTAATATTTCATCAGAATTTTTGCTATGCAGGATATTCTGCTAGGTAATTTTCACTGGAAAGAATTGTTTTGGGTTCTAGGCTTTCAGACATATTGCATATACTTCTGACTTGCTTATATTTGCTAAAAAAATGTTTAGAGATGCTTAGTGATTATAATTCTATAGCTTTTTCCTAAGTATGTTTATGAGATATTAAAAGCAGTAGTATAAAGTACTATTATGCTGGATTTTACCTGCTTGTGAGGGACACATTTTATTGCAGTGATGTTGGTATTGGTACATTGGTGTGTTAACCAAATAAATGTGGCACTGGTTTATCCCACAATTCCTGTATGGTATCCAAGGCACCTGAAATAGGAGAGAATTTAGAACATTCTTAATTTTCCATGGAGAAAGCCAATATTTTAATGAATTACTTGTTTTATGATATTAAGGTATTTTTCTAATGGATAGAGCTTTTACATGGCAGTTTAGAATGTAATAGGGTTATTAAACAGCATGAGCTTTGTCACATAAACAGAAAATGCTTTTTGAATGTGAAAGATGYATCAAATGTAGTGAGTGGTGAATGTTTCTCCTGCAACATGATGGAGGTCAGGAGTAACATTGCTCTCTTTAAGAGCAGTGAGAGTCTAGGATGGAAACGCTACCTCTTTGGCCTCAGCCCGGATGTTATGACACCCACAAACTACACAGGAGGAAGGGATGTATCTCCCTGAGATTCAGATGTGAAGTTGATCTTAGAAAGTCTCATGTCAGTGTTCTGCTTCTGATAACTAAGCCTTTTATCAGATAAAAGTGGCTTAGGCTTGGGTTCCTCAATCAAAGCTGCTGCTGCAGGAATAGCAACATGGAATCTGCAAACTGATAGGGTGAATGAACACACTTGATAAAGTTGCAGACAGGTAACCATTACAAACCATTTACTTTCATGCCCAAAGGGTTCTTGCTCTTTAGGGGGATACCTTTGAAGAGCTCTCCAAACTTTGATATTCATGCTTCACTTATTTCATGACATCTTTGTAGATCTGAAAACAGAGCACTTGGGCTTTCTTATGATAATGATGCTGTGATTTGATTTGTGCTATATAAGGGATTTTGTCCTTTTTAAAGTAGCACTTCAGTTCTCTGGTGTTCTGTAGGTTGGTAGCAAGACACGTTTTTGCATGGTCTGAATCATATTTGATAATGAGGTTGGGTGTTTCTAAACTCTCCTGGTAGCTACGCTATTAGGGAGTGACACCTTTGTGACATTAGATTCATGGGAACAATTGTAAATCAGCTTCCATCTGGTGTTATCACTAGTTCAGTGATATCTGATATTTCTTTACTTCTAGCATCAAAATGTTATTTTACAGCAAGAAAGACGAGAGCTGCCAGCAGGTTGTCCAGAAATGCTAAATTTAACTCTATTTTCTTTACACAGTGACAATTATTTTACAATACAAAATTTCAGAATGTTGTACTGAAAAACTAAGCTTAATTTTACTTTTCTCCTTGGGATTTAATAAATTTCTCTGCATTAAAAAAAATCTGTTTAAAGGGAAACAATCAGTCAAAGCATTTTAATATTCTCAAGCATGCACCTATTTTCTTTAAAGAAAGAAAATATGTATTTTTGTAAGTTAAAGTACTACAGAGTTGTTGTGGTTTYTTTTTCCTCTGTAAAGATGAAGTACTTTCTGAACATGTCATTAGAGTTCTCATTTTCAAAGGTTTCCTCTAATTTGGGAGAGCCAGTTTGAGGTATGTAATAGATAAACTGAACAATAGTAGCTCTTGTTAGTTTCAACTATAGTATTTGTGAGTATTCCTATTCAGTATCTCTGGAGATCAGCTTAAAGAATCTCACATTGGGCATTCAAAACTAGTGTGTAATTTTAATTACAAGCCTGTCTTGTATCTGTGTGTTCCTTGCTTGCCCTGTCTATAAAACTGTGTTTTGAGATGCATATCTTAAAATGCTTTGAGATGGAAGATGGTTTGGAAGTGTTCATTGTGCTTTTTATTTTAGTTAGCTTGTTTTGACCAGTATGCATAACAGTCTTCCCTCAGAAGAGTTTGGAATGGTAGGGAGATGTTTTTTTCACAATAGATGTATAACAAAAGAATAGAACTAAGAAGGATTAGAATGAAAAATTATGCTTTTACTTATTTATACCTTGTTTCAGTGACAGCTTTTGTGCTGTAATAATAACTCTCAAGAAATATGTGAAAAGAGAATTTTGGAAAAGGAAATTGGCACAGAATGGTAAAATAAATGCTAAAGTAGTATCTTCTGGTTTAATTAAGGTGGCAATGGGAAAAAAAGTTTCTTATAAACTGCTTAGTTGTGACCCTATGCATTGGTCATAGTAAGAATTTTTTTCTCTTGGAATCACTAGCATTTGCATTTATCATGAGCTTACCATATCATGTTTAAATCTCTCTAATCTGTCTCTAACCTTTTTTCCTAGAACGAGAATTTTGGGAATTATGTAACAAATGCAACATGATGAGACCAAAGCGCTCCCACCATTGTAGCCGTTGTGGACATTGTGTTAGGAGGATGGATCACCACTGCCCATGGTAAGACCATGCCATTTGTTCTGACAGTCTGCTCTTGTTTTAGTGAATCGGGTCTTTCTTATTCGTTTCAAAGTTCATGATCTTGATTATTGCTCATTTGTCATCTTTCTTTTCCAATTGTGCTTAATTGTTTAGGGGTTTAAAGCAGGGTAAGAACAGCTTTGGGACATCCTTATGTCTACAAGTACAGTTGACAGTAAGAACTGTTGCTGTGTTTCCTTTAAAAATTGTCAAATTATTATATGCTGATGTCATWTAGTTTTGGAGCATTCACATATTTTGATTAAAGAATTGCAACTTTTATTCCTAGAGCTGACATCAGCATAATTCATTTGTAACTTCTTTGTTGCAATTTAAATTCTCATGCTGAAAAAGTTATTCTTTGTAGGAAGTAGAACATAGAATATTAGACATAAAAATAAACATAGACATTAGACATAGTAAAACATAGAATTTATGTTTATTCGGGTGAAATAAAATATTGGATGTCTTTTTTATAATAACCAAAATAGTTGGGGTTTTTTAGATAGTTTTGATTTTTAGTTTACTGAAGGATACATGAATGGCTGTGCTGGGTAGAAAATGTTACTGCCTCACACTATACCCCACTTGTTATTGTATTTCTGGTTTCATAGTGAAATCGGTCATGTGAGTGTTTCCTAACTAGTTTCAGTCAAAATGAACTAAGTCAAGCTTTCTATTTAAACTAAGTCAAGCTAATTGTTTGTTGCTTAAAATGAAGATGAACATTTCTGCCAGTGATATGAGGGGTCATTTCCAGCAAGACAGCAATGATGAGCTGCAGAGGACAGAATTGAGGTCAGGATCCTCCTACACTGATTTAGCCATTTTTCAAGTTACCCTTTTTGTCTATCTCCAGTTTAGAAAATAGTGCCAGTATAATGATTTTGTCATTATGGCTTAGCTTGGTATTAATGTCTGTGCCAGCGCTTGTGCTAGATTTATGCTTGTATGAAATTGCACCCCTGACCAACCTGATTATATCAATATAAGTTCTGTGAAGCAACCTAGACCTAATTTTCAAAAGTTTTGAATCTCCCAGTTAGTATTTACAGAATCCTTGCTGTTCTTTTACTCCTTTGTGTTGCTGTCTGAAAAAGAACTTTCTTAATAGAGGTGTCTGTTTTCTGTCTTCCAGTTTTTCAAACTGTTCATTTGCTTTTCAAATTTCTGGATTCTACATAGCTCACCGTGGGTGAAAGCTATTACGTGGCAATAAAATAATATACAATACTGTGAAATTTTGCAAAGTTTATTTTCATAATCTTGTTACTTGGGTATTACTTAAAATTGTAACATATTACACAAAGTATATTTTCATTACATGAACATAGGAAGAACTGTCTCCTGTACTAAATAGTCATTTCAGTAATTTAGCCTACGCTTTGAATCACAGTGTAGGCAAACCTTTCTTCACAATAACTGCCATCTTTAACATAGAGACTATCACTCTTATTAAGAATGGAGTGATTAGTCAGTAGCTCTTGCATATTGCCTATGAATTATCACAACTTCTCATATACACAAGTGGTAATAATCTTCACTTGTCTCTTTATATTGTAACTACATTGTTAAAAAGCCTTGATATTACTGTTTTTATATATACTTTGTTTCTCTGCAGGATTAATAATTGTGTTGGTGAAGACAATCATTGGCTGTTTTTACAGCTATGTTTCTACACTCAGATTCTTAGTTCCTATACATTGATACTTGATTTCTGCCATTACTACTACTTCTTGCCACTGAAAAAAGATAACTGGGTAAGACTCTGATTTCTCTACAAAGTGAACCAATAGCTAATACTACAATATAATTTATTTTGGTATCTAGCTACTAAATGTTACTGCCATGTCACCTGTTCACATAGATGTATATTTTCAAGTGAGCAAATAGATTTGTGGTAAGAACAGAGGAGCATCCTGAAACGATTACAATCTCTGTGTTAAAAAGACAACATTAGTTTTCTTAGAAATCTAGGAAAGGAGGATAAAACCAGTGAGGTTCCTTTAGAAGTGACTGGTGAATTCTGGGAAGAAACAAAGTAACTACTTCAGTTGTATTAATATTCCTTTTGGCTTTCTTCAAAGTAAATTTATGCGGAATGTACTTTTCTTTCCTAAATCTCTATTGGAAAATGCTGATATCACCAGAGAAGTGAGAGAAAACATAGTAATTCTGAAAGGAGAAAAATGTACATTGCTTTTGAAGCAATATTGTGTGTTGCTTTGAAAAGATTTTAAGAGATGTGGATAAGGGGAGAATGAAATTTGGCCTGTTACAGTTGGGCTGTATGCTATTTTGATGTTTCAAGGTTTTGTGCCTGCAAAATGCAGCTGAATACCCAAACAGTAAAAATGGATTTACAAATTGGAATTCAATAAAAAGGTGTTCTTCAGTTATGAAATTAAAGTCATAAAGTCTCTGTAGTCAGTGCTTGTTTATCTGTATTATCAGTAACGTTCAGAATATTCAAGAGTTTTGCTTGAAAGTTGCTGAATATTTGACTGTGCTGAAACAGGAAAGCTGATACTCTTTTGAAAAAATGTTATAAGATCTAGCTCAGAAAGAAAAGTAAAAATCTCTACCCAAAATCTGAAATAAACTTTGTATTTGTCTTGAGCTATGAAAAGTACAAGCATACTAAATAGAAAAGCCTAGAAAGCAGATTCTAAATTAGATTTAAGATTATGTTCCAGGTGCCCCATATGAAGAAGAGACCAGAACCATTCCAAAGATTGGTAATGTGTACTAAATTTAGTTTTATTTTGTTTTTTTTTTCCCCAAGTCCTGAAGTGCTGCAAACTTTTTCCTCCATTTTGATGTGACACACCAGCATATTCTCTTCTGGTGGCTTCACACCCATCTTTCAAGAGTGCTGGAAATTGGCACTCAGTTATAGGTAAGGTAAGTCCTATTTTTCCCATTTTGTTGAACAACGTAAAAGTTTATTATCTTATTTTGTGTCCTAAATGGTATAAAATAAGATTATTAAACTTCCTGAAAATTTTCTACTTCTGAAAAAGAATTGGACTTACCCTTTTAAGCTTCTTATTTGCTCCCATATCAGTCTGCACTGGATGTGAAGTCCCCAGAGAAGCATATGTGAAGGTGATGGGTCAAATGCAAGCTGAAAAATATAGGAGTACTCCTTGGAACATCCAAAATTAACAAAAAGTCTTAAATTGAAGTTGATAATGTCAAATTTTTATTATTTGGAGTGTGCCAAAATTGTGGATTTTTGCAAATCTTTCTCAAAATAACCTTTTGGTTCTGAGGTGGTTTTCTATGTTAACTTTTTCATTTATATGAATATTTCCATTTAAAGATTTTAAAGGACTCTAGAAGCATTGAAAACAGAAGAGGTTTTGTGTGCTTTGATAATCTTTCCATAGCCACTGCCCTTTAAACTGAGACAAACCTGTAATAAATGTCTCTGAAAGTGAAGTGCCCACATTAATCAGTTCGTCTCCAGTTTGTTGCCTGGAAGTGGGCTTTTTATGTTCACCTTGTTACAAACATAGATTTGAGGGAACTGTTTTGATTTGCTGTAGTTGCTTTCAAGTTAAAAGGAATATGACAGTTGCAGTATTTCTGTATTAGTGAAGTGATGAATACAGTTATCTGAGTAAAATTATTGTGGATACATTATGCTTTGGGTTTTAGTTTCATTAGTTCTTCCAATGTTTGTAATTTTTAAACTAGATTAGCCTGCTACATTGTGGAGGATATAATCATATACCATCTATATTCTGCAGGCATCTTGTGTAAAGAATTTGCAGGTTTTAAGTGCAAGGAAGTCTCCATGATTTAGTATTTGAACTGAATATTGGGTTGGGCATTGCAGTGCTTCCCAAAGGACTGCTACTTTCCTAAGATAAATTCTTTGTTTGGCATAGGCAGAGCTTGTCTAGTGGTGTAGTTTAATGGTTGAGAATGTTTCCTTTTGACTTGTGAGAGCCTCTTGAATGCTGCAGTTTGCTGTAAGTAATTACACTGTGTTTGGACAATGAACTCAAGTTTCTGACTGTCAGCTTTACTTTTTAGAAGGAGGATGGGAAGGTATCAAATTCTTTGCTTGGAGATGGTAGGCAAGAGGAGAAACGGGAAATAATGTTTACTTTGGTCAGATTAGGACCTCCTGATGTTAATAATAAATGGTTCTGAAAATGAGTATGTATAAAACTTTGATCTTCATTGTTCAACTGGGTTAATTTCAAGCCTTTTGGAGAGAGACCTATTTTTAATATGTACCTTTAAGGAGATGTGGCAAGTTAGGATGCAGAGTACTCAATAATTGTTGTGAGCCAGTTTAATGCATTTGCCTAAGCAGTGCATTTGATTTCTGTGTTTGGATGCCTAAATCTACAGAGAGTCATGAAAAAATATAATTCATTGTGGGGGGTTGTTTTTGGCATGATGATAGATTTGCATGTACGGACACTTCAAATGACACTCTTAACATTTGAAAAACTGGATCTGTGTTATAGTATGTTTGTGCTTCAGCGTGATAAAGGTGTTTACACTGTGTATAAACTTGGTAGATACAGCAGGTCTAATCTGTTCCTGGTTGTATTGCCTTATTAAGTCTAGTCGCTTAACAGTATTTGGCTTTCTCAGTTTTTCAGCTGCAGGATGGAGTGTCCTAATTCAGAAAATTAAGAATAATTTGTCTGGGAGTATAGTCAGCATTTCTGTCTGAAAGAGGATATCAGAGCTCTGTTTAGCTGTTTTTTGATAGTGTTGCTGAGGATTTAATATCATGTAACTGTATGCCACAGAATCATTTGTCAGAATTATGTCCCTTTGACATCACATGAGCAGGACAAATGATAAGACCTGGTCACCATTAGTTAGGTGTTTAGGCAATCATCCACAAGACTGTTTTAATCTTCTGATGCAAATTAAGCCTGAAGTATGATGACATTCCAGAGACCCCAGTACATTCTGCCTTTCACAGGAGTGCCATTCTTTGTAGACATTTCTGGCTTTAACCAAGAGCTTTTTTTTTTTTTTTTTTTCTCTTTTAATTGATAGGAGCTAGTGTTTACCACAGATTCAAAAACTGGATAATTTTTTCTAAATGGCCATCTGGAATTAGCTTACTTCCTGCTCATTAAAAATACTTGTGATCTTTTTGGCTGTGTGCCTTCATCTTTTTTTTATTTTTATTCTTTGGATACAAAATAATACACAGTACAGAAACTGTAAAATTAAAACTCTTTTTAATGTTATTAAGAAAGAATCACTTTCTCACAATACTGGTTAATGTGTTGTGAAAATATGATCACTGTATGCATTTTAGCATTTTTTCTCAAATCAGAACTTGCATTATTAYTTTTAAAGGTTTAAATAAGAAAAACCTGAACAATTTTTAATTAAGTATGCTAAGATAGGGGTGATAACTTTAAAGCTAATGAAGGAAGATACTTATCTTCAGCAGAGACATGATCTTTCAGTGTCATGCCTTATAAGCAGAAGGCTGCTTTGTAGTATTTTCGGCTCTTTAATTGATGTACTTTCAGAATGATGTGTTGCTGTTATTGCTTCTGTTTGTCCAGCAGGAGGAGTACGATTACTGCTAGAACTGGAAGAAATAGGGTCTAGTAATTAAATCATATATGTAAGATCCTAGCAGAAAACACATAATTCAAATAAGACTGCATATGAATCCCTCAGCTAGCTTGGGTGATTTTCAGAAGCTCAGTCTGGGATGTTTTTAGTTTTGCACCTTCATTAAAACATCCAGGACAAGAAGTCTGTATCATTTGTGGTTCTGCAGTCATATGCTGTATATTATGGAAATACCATTACTTAACTAATTCTTGAAGAGTGTTATGAGCTCTGTTGGTGGAGGTGGAAGGAAACATCAGGTAGGAAGCACTGTAGCACCATCCACCTGCTAACCAGAACTCAGATTTCCCAGTTTCAGATAACACGTGTTGGGAAAAATTCATTAAATTTTGTGAGAATATTATTTAAAGTAATATTTATTTCAATATTGTTGGGKTTTTTTATTAACTATTTATTATTAATTAAAATCTGAAAATATGTGTCATCCTGTAAATTCCAACCAGTTTTTTTATTCTAAAGAGATTCTAAAGTAAAAACTTTCTCTTAGGGTCATGAAGTGTCTTAGGGTCATGAAGTGATCAACAGGATAGGAGAATTTGTTTAAAAAATGGACAATCAGTGCCTCCTCAATGCTCAAAAAAAAAAAGCAACCTAACCCTGCTCTCCTTCTATATAATTATAAGGACAGTGTATGAACCTTGAATGAAGCGGGGAAAGTAAATTACCTGATCTACAGGAGAAGATAGGAATGAAAGGATAATATTTTATTAAAACTAAGTATATTGGTAGTAACATTTTTATGCCAAGATCATGTTGCCTTTTGTTAAAATCTTTTTCACATCTATGATTGTTTCAGAATTATTACTATGGATTGAACTCTGAGTAGACTGTCATCTTTAGAATCTCTTCTAAAAATGCTCTTCCCATTTTCACTTTAATCCAAATCAGTCTTGGATCAGACCTTGGAAAATTAGAGATTTAATAGACCTGAAATAGGTTTAAATCAAAAAAGTGCTTAACTTAAGCATCCATTCTTACTCATAATAAATATATTTACAAAAGGACTTAAGAATGCAGCTCTTAAGCTATGAATTCATTTTCTTTTTTTTAAGCTAGGTGAATATTCTCCCCTCTTTCCTCCTGCTAACCCTCTAGCCTGTATTTTTGTTCCGTCTTTTTTCAGTCCGATAGCCTAGCTTTGTTCTGTGTTTTACACTTTTTTTACTGTAGCCAGGTTGATATACTGACTTCATCATCAGCCTGAGGCAGACATCTGCAACTGAGAATAGACGAGCAGACTACCATGTGTTACATGAAGTTTCTTCTGTATCCATCTCTCCGAGAGAAAGATGAAGTGTCTTACTTTTATTTTGTTAGTATATTGATTTCTGTGTATATCATATTTCAGTAAAGAAGCAAGACTGAAGAAATAAATAAGTCTTACATTGAAAATGAAAAGTTATGAAGGCTGTTTTGCGCCTTGTCTCTTCTGGAACCTATACTGTAGCCCTGTGTTGGCCCTGCAGAAAGCTCTATTTTCTCTACAGAACTTGCTGTTCTTAGAGGCTGGAGCAATGGAAAGTAACCAAGGCTGCACATATAAAGCCTTGAAAATAACCCAGTGCTCCTAATGGCAGGGACCTATTAAAGGTTTCTGTGCATGTATTAGCAGGGTAAAAAGAAACTTGAATTTAGAAGTGGTGGTCATATCTTTTCAACATACTCATGACTTCCATTGATCAGTAAAGGAAAGGAATTGGTTATGATCTTGAGCTGGATCCTTTCAACCCATCATCTGTGTTAATATAAATCTATAATGCCTATTTTTCTTAATCACTGTTAACATTGATTATTCGGGAGCATCTGTGACAGTTGATGCTTCCAGATAAAAAAGCAGTGTATGTTCTGCCCTGGGGCTGAGGAAGTTTTGTTTGAATCTCTTTTTCACAAATATTAGCTTTTTGTGGAATATTTTGGTACTAACTATGAAGGTAAAGGTGCTAGACCTCTTGGTTTGTAATGCAACCCTCAACGTAAACTTCCAGACGTACACTGTCTCATTTTGTATCAGTTTTCTGCTATACATTTCTGCTGTCCATCTCTTTTATAAGAGGCCAAGAATCCTTGTGGTTTGACTGGAAGTCTAGAAATAGTGGCTAAAGGGGACATAAAAAACTTGGAACAGGCACCAGGCAGAGGCAGGCACAACTGAGCAGAGTACTGTACATAGAAAAACAATGGCAACAATTCACATGAACTCTGAAAATCAGAGGCTGTGGTGCTTCCCAAAAGTAAGGAGAAAGAGGGCTACCTGAAGTGCTGGTCTGATTATTAAACCTCTGCACAGAGTGATGTCCTAAACCAAAGTCACAGGTATGAGCCTAGCCCAGTGGGGAAAAAAGTGCTATAGGACAAAACCCTTTTGTCTCGTGAGAGACAGTTCTTGGGTTGCTGATGTTAGCTGAGGTGTGCTTATGCTTTGCAGCTCAGTCTGTTTAGTTCTTTCTTTGAGCACATACAGTGTGATTTTTTGGGGTCAGACAATCTCTGTACTCACTCTGCACAGAGATGGGTGAGTCTCAGTTGGTGTTTGAAGAAGATGGATCTGTCCAAAATGTATTGAAACAAGGACTGATTAATTGTTGACTAGTTATTTTGAGGTGATTTTATGGTCTTGGGTGGTTTCTTAGGGGGAAAAATGTTTCTGTCAGTCCTGAGAAGGAATAATAAAAACAAATCGGGATGAACTTTTATGTCATGTACCAACATGCTAGATGTGTAATTATTATTATTGCTGTGATTTAAATAGTATTTTTAAAAATATCCTTTTTTTCCAGTCTTTATGCAGTTGCCTTTCTGTTTCAAGATACAGTGGTGAAAGCAGTTCAATTGTTAAGGTATAATTACCAAAAGACTCTATTCCTAAATATGCTGAGGGTCTTTTTAACAAATATTGTCCTGTCTGTACAGATTTCTAGGTGGGGGCCCAGTGTTGGTTTCTAGGCCATCACTGCCTTAGAGACAAATTGTCTGAAAGTTAGTACAGTTGGTTTTGAGTTGCTTCTCCTAGGGACAAGTAATGGCTAGAAGAATGTTGATGATGTCACCTCCTCTCACTATTTGTTCAGCAAAATAAATTCTTTTGTGGTGGATGCTTTCTTCTTTTAGGGAGAAAGGAAGGAAAGAAAGACTAAAATTCTATGGGCTTCACTACTGTATCAAAGTACCTTTTCTGTACCTATTGCCTCATAATACCTAACAGTTAAAAGACAGTTTGTAGTTTTAACATGGTTTAGAAGGGTGAAATACAAAATGCATGCTGCCTTCTTTTTCACTAGGATTTTCTGTTGTAGTGTGTAAGTTGATGTCATCTTTTCCTGCTGAAAATGGTCCCTTTAATTAGCATCTTAAGGGGTGCTAAGATTTTTTTATTTCATTTATTTTAATTAAATGGAGGAACATGATGCTAGATCCAGAATGTGACTTCACTTTTGGCACTCTCCTCTTACACTTCTATGTTTTCTGTCAAGTTGAATTTGAATTGAATGTGTGATTCAGTTAAAATACATTAAAACATTTCTGAAAATAAAGTGACATACATAAGGAGGTATGAAGAGAAAGTGTTTTAGAATCAATAGATCTTGGTGTCTTACCCTGTTTTTCTTTAGAAATTTAATGGGGGAGTTGGAAAGGGAAATAAAAATGAGCTTGCCTGCTTTTTTGGGGTTGGTTTAACTTTGAATGAACTAGTTACTGAATAAATAGAGTTAAAAAAAATGGAAATGAAGAATACTTTCTTTAAGTTTGGATGTTTTTACACAGCTTTAGCAGCCAATATGAACATCTTTATAATTCTTTATTTAATGTGCCTGGCTTTATCGTTTGAACTTTCACATAAATAATTCAAATGTAGTATCAGACTTTTTAACTAAAATAGAATTTGCCCTAACTGTTCCTTGTTTAATTAAAACCCAATATTCCTAGATCTAAGAACTCCTCTTCCTTAAGTCATAGTGATTCTAAATAAATAAAGTTCAAAAGCAGTAGGGTTTTTTTCATTCAGTTCACTTTTATGTTCTAGTTGTAATTTAAAGTTTACTTGAAAGGGTTTTAATAGTTCCCTGCTGTGATCCGGCTTTTCTAAGTGAAAGAACAGATGTGTATATTCAGAAGACAACCTTGAGAACATAATCATAACTTATAAATAGGGGAACGGGTGTGCTAACTCATTACTGAGGGGTAAGATAAGGTGTGAACTTACAGTACATCTGCAGTAACTGCCATGTACAAATGTTTTCCTGTGATAAAAATGAGATAATTTGTCCTTTGAAAATGATCTAAAAAACTCTCTTATATTTACTGCTGGGTGAAAGCAAGCTTTCCAGAGCAGCTTCTACCTTGAGGCAACTTGTTTGTAAGACACTTGAGGCCAAGATTTTATAGATGAAGAAAAGTTTGTGTTGGATAATAGGCAGCATTATAGTTAGACCAATCCAATACAGATGCTTTGATTTTATAGGTACCATCTTCAGGAGTTGAGCTAGGAATGTTGTTTTTTTGTTACAAAAGAGGTGATGTTAAAATGAAATTTTCTGTGGCTGGGAGCCAATATTAAAAAGCCTTATAACTGAGATTTTTAGCAGATTGGTTTTCTTATGTTTTGAAACTTTTGTGTAGCAATCCAGCATGGTCTGAGGTGGAAAAAATCAGGATTAAACCATCTGAGTTTACTGTATTCCCAAACCTTAAATATCTGAGTGAGCTTTTTGGTTATCTGGCCAAGAAGTGCTTACATATATACATAAAAGATTCTTGTTTATAATTTTAGCACATAAATACATCAGTGAATTGCCACGTAGCTCAAAATCCAGTGTTTGCCTTTTACTGTAAGTCTTTGGGGACAGCTGTTATCTAGTACTACCACTGGGTTCAAGGACTTAATTTGATTTTTTAAGTGCTAAAGTCTCTTCCTTCTTTCTCTCTTGTTCTAGGATGTTTTTGTATGTAGACATGAACTTGCTCTTTTAAGAATATCTGCCTTCATGGGTATAATAATACTAGGTGGAATAAGTGGACTCTTTTACACTCAGCTAATGGGTATTTTCACTGTAAGTATCTAATCCCTTAATTTTAGAAATGTATTTTAATTTTATTATCAATAGAATTAATAAAAGCAGAATGCATTGTAAGGAAATAATAGAGAAACACTTCCACTATGAGGCACCTATTTCGTATATGCTATGTCAAGACTCTTGTCTCCAAGGAAATCTTACGAAGCCTTCTTTCAAAGAAGTGTCTAATACTACACCTATTGAGGTAATTTCCTGATTTGTAGTAGTGAAATAAAACCGTATGCTGCCCAGAAAATGAACAATGGATTTACAATGAAATACAAGGTATGTATTTTGTAGTTCTTGATTTTTGCTTTTGTTTTAAACTCTTAGTTGCTCTGGTCTCAGTTAGACATTGTGACAGTGAGGCCCACTGGTTAATCATACATTTTGAGAACACAGCCTTTTTGTTAAGTATTTTAATAAATCTTCTTACTTTCATATCTTTTCAGTTAATAAACTGTGGCATGGGATCATGTACAACATACAGTCTAAATGCATATTCTGTATTTAAAGTTACAGGAAAAAAAACCCTCTGCATGGAAGCATTTTCTAGTTAAATGAATGACAATGTAATAAATATCTGCAAGATACAAGCTTCTTTTTGCTGCAACATGCTTTTTTGTACACTAGAAATTAGTCACTGCCAGTGAATTGTTTAAAATTGTCTTGAGAATCTGTGAAAGTGAAGTTTTCCAGTACTGAACAAAGAGAGAGTATATTAGTCAAATCTGTACATGTCTGAAAGAGTGTATGATTTGGCCAGCAAAACTTTTATTAATGACAACAATGTGCAAGATGACAGCATCTTTTGCATGGTGAGTTGCATGGTGACTGCAGCTGATTCTGAGGTCTTGCTGAGATTCCATTTTGGGATTGTGAGGGTTTACAGAATATTAACTCGTGTAGGTGCATAACGGAAAAACTCCTAACCATGTGGCGTAATGCCTTTGTATGGAATAAAGGACAAAAACTACTGTATAGTTTTTACTTCTGTTAGATAAAACTGTAATACTGTTTATTACCTTTCTCTAAGTTATTGCCTCCTGTTTTTTGTCTGACTTCATCTATGCTGTGTATTATTTTTGTTGTTCTCCAGCTGCTCTACCAGGCTGTTTTTTGCACCTTCTTTTGACCCACTGGTCTGTTTACCTTTGTCCCTGTTTACTGTGTGCCTCTTTTCTGTTCTGGGGCTTGCTGACAGGATGTCACCTCCCTGTTTGAATGCTGGCACACAACCTTTGTGTCTGTCTACTCTAGAGTCAGGAATTTATTCTAATCCTGCACTCTGTCCTGCTGAGTATCTAGCTGAAGTGGTGCAGACGTCTGGATTTTGCTGCTCCCCACTCCCACAGCAAGGAGAGAGAGAAGTTCAGGGAGCCTTAGAGTTCAGACATTGGAATGTGGCCTTTGAGTGTCTGTTAAATAGGTATCTGAGAAGTACTACAATAAAAGATGGAAATGATTTAGAAGAAAGCAAGGGACAAAACCTAAATCTACAATTCTGTCCAAGTCACCTGTTTATGCTACCAGGAGCTGGACTAAATTTTCGTAGTGATCAGCATTTATCCAGATGCCACTAGTATACATGAAACAAACTCTCAGACTGAAACTGATTCTGTTTACAGAAACACCTGAAACTTGGGACATTTCTGTTTTGGCACAAGATACCARCTGTGCTGCCTCTGAGACAGGCATGAATTCGCAGAATGTTCTTGTACCCTTCTGCACCTTAACACCTTCAGTCGGTCAGCAACATTGCAAACTCTTATAAAATAGTATAAAGCTTCTTCATTCCACGTTAGTTGTACAATATACTGTGATGTATGTCATTGTACTTACTGAGCTGACCACTACCTTGGAACAGGTGTGAGCTCATAGCATTTCAGCTCTAACCTCCTTTTCTGTGCTCAAAATCATAATTCCATGGATGGTTGAGCTGCAGTAGCCCTGGATGTTCTCTTTTCTGTCCTCTTTGTCAAACTAAATAATTACATTACAAGGGCCTATGGCTACACTTTCTGACTGTGGTGGGTAGAGAGAGTATTAGGCTCTAATTCTACAGTACCCTGAGGCAGGCAGAAACTGCAAGCATGCAGAAGCTTGTTACAGCCCAGCTTTAGTGCAGGGATTACTCAGGTTTGGGCCACTGTGAAGGAATAAATATGTAAAAAGCATAACCACCTGCCCACCRTTACCCAAGGATATCCCCTTCTGGCTTCTCAAACAATACAACGTGCTGCTATTTTTTTATTTGAGAAACTCTAAGGGAAACTATACAGGTGAAAGAAACTGGCTTCGTAATTCAAAGTATGGGCACAAGATGATATTATTTAGAAGGATGCTGCTCAATGCATGCTTCAAGTTTCTGAACTGCCATCTTTTACCTTTTTGCAGACCTTTTTTTGGTCACAGAAATTGGTGGCTATATACATGTTGGGTTATGTTTGGATGTCTGTAGCCCGCATTTTGGCAGTCACTGTTCTACAGAAATACTCCTGCATTTGTTTGGGTGAAGTTGGTACTTTCTTAGACAGCAAGCTCAAGTGAAAACTTTTATCATAGCATTTGTGGATAAGCAGGATCTTAAAGATTTTCTTGTGATTACTGTCCCTGTCTACTGGCCTTGTTAGTACTTGAGGTTTTTTTCTCCGTAAAAATATGAGTGGATTCTTAAAAATTTTAGTAACTTTAACTTTACCTGACCAGGGTGTGTTTTGACTTTGGCAAATTTATAGAGTGTTCACCAAGATCTATCTGACTAGAAAGGTACCCCAATTTCTTTATATGATAAGGCCCAAAATGATGGCAAAATAATAAAAATAGGATTGGAGAAACAGCAGATGGTTCAGCAATGATTAGCAAGGCTTGCAGTTTGGGGAAACACTGCTTTCAGATACTGTCATGCATCAATATTTAGTTATGTGGTAGCTCCTGCTTGATGCATCTCCGTCATGATATGGAGCAGTGATAGAGGAAGTCACAAATTTCCATAAGACATTTATGAATTTTCTCCATGGATAGAAGAGCTTGTTTTCTAAGTGTACGTAATCTGCTTGCACAAGATCACCCTTCTGCAGCCACCCTACCTTGTTCCATACCAGCACAACAATCCTCCTCTTCCCTTATGTTGCTTCTTTCATGAGTACAGAATTGCTAAGAAAATCCATTGTGGTCATTTTGAGGAATTCTGTGTGGAAACAACTAATCAGACTTCAAACAAAACAAAACCAAAGTTATTTTTGTAGGATGGCTGTTGGCTTGCAGGTCATATCAGATCTATCTGTAAAAAGTACTTTTGACTGGCAGTATTGCAGTGTGGGGCTCTGCTTCCTCTGTAAGCACTTGCTAACAGTTTTGGCTAGCCATTTAAGAAGGCAGATGAGAGGACAGCAGTTGAGAAATTGTTGAGTTTTTATGACTCTGATACTGCAGAGGCTCTTCCCTCTTAAAAGCTAACTTGAGTAGTTTCTTTTTAGGCTTTCCACAGACATTCCTATGACATATGATGTATAGTATAGGGGGACAAAAAAACTGGGGATGCCCACTCAGGAATGCATTGTGTGGAAGATGTTCAAGTCCTGTAGGAGCAATGAGTCTTGATGACTAAAAGACAGGTGTCCCTCTAGACATGCCTGCTGTGTACCATGCTGAAGTCACTGTTCAGCATCTAGCCTTCCTGTGTAAACTAAGCAAATTGTATCTGTAATCAACTTTATTTAAAATGAAATAATGAATTCATGATGAAATTAAGCTTCATTTCATAAAAGAATACAAAACAAAAGCAAAACTTTTATTTAAGGATGTTGTTATTATTGGCAGAACACCATCATTAACACTTGATAGCTCAGATTTGATGTTAAGCTGAAAAAAACTCAGACATGCACAGTTAAAGCATTCATGTTACATTAATTGTCTCGTAGCAATTCTTGAGAGCATACACTTCAGTGATTGCTGAAGCTGCACAGGCATGTGTGCAAGAGAGGTGCTCGAGAGCATGAGCTCTTGCCCTTGGAAAAGGTGAACAGCTCTGTTCTTCCTACTTGTGTATGTACAGAAAAAAAAGTAGTAAACATCTAATTCCTGCTCCATGCTTGTCTTTGCAGTTAACTTCAAGTCAAGATTAGTCCACAGTTCCTGGATAAAAGTTTTTTTTTAAATCAGAGAGACACTTATCACTACAGTTCTGTGATCTAAAGTTAACCAACAGATTGTTGCTAGGTGAGTCCAACAAGTTCAGGTTTGTTGGATTTTATCTTTGTTCTGTTCCTATCTTTCAAAAACTGCCAAGGTTATATTTTTAGAAAAAGAACTAAACTCATGATTTAACTAACTTTGAGCCTTTTTATAGCAAAGCTTCTGGTTCTCCATAAGGTAAACTTGCTTGACCTTCTTTATAAGATTTTCCAGAAACCAAGCCAATAGTTTCTGTTTCTTGTCACTGAACAAGAGTAATATAAACAGCTAAGGCTAACATTTTTCAGTAATACTGGATATGCAGATACAAAAAATGCTCTGTTCCCAGTCTCTTTCAGTATCTTCTAAACATATGCTCTGCTTACTGTCAGTCCCACAGAAGCAACTTGTTATATGAAACTGCAGAGTAGTTCTTTCCTTCTTTAATATCGTCAGTAATAAAGAACTAGGCCTTGAAATGGCATCCTCTGCCTTCATTATTTATGGTTCATACCCACAGTATGATGGCTTTGCTCAAATATAAATGATTAGTGTAGCAAGCAGCTCAGCTATGAAGTGTGACATGCACCCTAGTTCAGAGCTCTCACTTACTTGCACCAGTTATTAACAGTAGTAGAATTGCTAAAAGTTTGTATTTTTTTCACTGCAGCAGGACAGATAGAGTTGAATGTATAGGAAAAATGTATTAGCATGAAGTTACCTTTGCATACAACATACGTCTGGGCCTCTTCTAGGCAGAATTTACTGTGAATTGAGCTAAGTGATGGCTTGGCAAGCCATATGAAGGAGCAGGCTTTTTTTCATAGGATTTTAAGGAAAAATATTGGCGTTTTCTCATTTTGAGTAACAGTTTCCAGATGCTGAAAAATGTTATCAAGCCGTATATATAATGGAAATGATATATTTCATATAACCTGTTGTGTTTGTCTAAAATAGGGCAGTAGCTAAAAATAAGAAAATAAGCACTTTATGAAGTGTAGGTGATATATTCTGCTTTATTTACTGGCACTTTCCAAAATGCAGTGTTGCAGTGCAGTTGACTTATTTTCTGTGCCCATCCTTGTGTAGCTGTCTTTGGTATAACAGTAGATCAGTTATGTAAGAGTTCTTAAACTTGGAAAAAAACCTATATTCTCTACTATTATCTTGCTTCATGTGTGTTCAATAGATTTTTAAGAGTCTTGGAAGTAAGTGTTCTCTCCCATAAACTTAGAAACTTTGTTCTATACTCAAATTTGGTCTTGCACAGACACTGTTCTTAAGGCTATACTATTTGTGAAGGTGATTAATAGACAAGGTTACTTAATGTGCAGTAATCTTTTGGAGTCTTACCACCTCTCTGACTGTGGTAAGACTGTGAGTGTGTCCTAAACACACAGCTACTCACATCTCATCTGGAGGCCCAGGCAGCCAAAGATCAAGGGAGGTGACTTCCTACAATGAGAGGAGAAGTGTGAGAACAGCTGGCAAAAAACTGTCCTCAGAGGAACTTCTGATGTAAATTGTTTTCATGAAGTGGGGAGCAGCTGAGGTGGTCACTTATACCAGATTAGTGCTTTCTCCCTTGAAACTAGCGTATGTGAAACACCCTTTTAGCAGAAGGGGCACATGGCTCTTTTCATCCTCTTTCTCCAGTTGCTTTCCTCAAGCCCTCATTTGCCTTTACTCTTGTGATGATCCTGAAGTTGTAATAACCTCCTGCATGTATCCTCGATCTCTCTTGGTGAACCTATATTTGGATACTTTGGAAACAGAGGTGGCTAAGGTTCCGTCTAATTAAAAAGCCTCTGAAAGATGGGAGAAATGGAAGATCATAATTTAGAAAATAAATAGGCTTTTTAAAATCTGTGCACAACAATGAGTCTTCTTACATAGAATTTTCATGTTTCTAAAGAGCAGAGTGGAAGAAATCACTGTTTAAAACATTACACATGAAAACAGTCAGTCATAATTTTCATCGTGGATCATGTATTTATATTGAAGGCCTGCTTATCTTCTTTGCTTGGTGCTTGGTTTTCTAGTCCTCTATCGTTGCTTGTCCTGCAAAATTAAATTTGATCTTGCTTACTTGGAAATGAGTCTGTACTCATTTCTGGGCAGAGCAAGGTTTTTTAATGACTTTGCTTGAGAAATAAAGACGAACTTAGCATAAAACAATAAGTAAAGAAGACAGATTTTTGTCAGTTGCACCCCAGAAAGGCTAAATGTTATCCTTCGACTGAGAGTAACATCTTTTTTTTTTCATTATTGCTACCTTTTACTTCAGATTGCTTCTAGGTAGGACACTCCCATGTTGACCTCAGCCAGGCAACAGGATAAGAAGATAGCTTTAGTACAGGCACTTGAAAACTCCATCAAGGCAGAAAGATGTATCTTTTTTCTGCTGGTTTCTCACATCATTCTTTACTATGAAAATATTATTTAAATGTAAACTATCATTTTGCTTGAGACAGTTGTTTCAGGTTTAACTTTTCCACAAAAAAATACAAAGCATATATTGTATTGTGTACTCTACTGTCCGTGTTTGTTGATGACATTCAGCTGTAATGTGAATGCTAAATTTATCTAGAAAAGGCTATTTTATACTTAACCAAAAGCCAAATGTTGAGGATCACTTTTCCATATATCTCCACTGTATCACCAATTACTTTTTTCTGTAGTTATCCTCACATCAAGTAATTAAATTTAATCAGAAGGTAGATAGAATGGCATCCAAAAACTTGCTTGCTTTTCCAAAACACGGATTTTTCCAAGGAGAAGCATATGATTTTTAAAAAGTCCTCTCATTTGGTATGTGGTATTTTTATATACAACATACTCGTTTTCCTAAAAGAAAACAAACCAAACCAAACCAAAAAAAACCCATAGTTAACCTATTTATTCATTCATTTATTGATAGGAAAAGGCATATATTTGCCTAGAGAAAAGGGTGTCTTTTCTATCAGTTATAGATCACTTCCGATTTATGTTTGCAGGAGGTAAAGAGCTGTAATCTAGGCTGTTTTGAAAATAGGGACTGTCAGGTTAATTGTGTATAGATTAATACAGGACCAGCACTGGCATTTTTATTTGTCTCTTCAGTCATTCCATTTTTGCTTTAAGAAAGTACTTCTGTATGTTCTGATGCATCAGTTATGTCTCTAAAAAGTATTACTGTAGTACAAATAATAATTTGTCCTGCTTTTTTATATAGTGGATCGTCTGATTATTTTGCTGTGTTGTGTAGCATTTTGTTCATACATTTATTGGGGTTTTAAATTGTGTCAGACACTACTATAAAGTATTCAGTTTTTAAGGCTGATACCTTTTGCATATGTGAGGGCTTCTTCCTCTTGAGCTTTGTCTTGTTCTTTATTTTGTTGGCTGCCACCTGTCTGAAGCAATCAGCCACTTCTCTCTTTCTCTCCCTCTGTACAAAAGGAAAATCCCATCTTCCCATGGATGGTGGAAGGTAACAGGATAATCAGTTCAGCAGTGATCCTCTGATGTCATTGTGGGAGCCCTGTAAAAGCAGATTAGTTGTGACCCAGATAAAATAATTAGAAATTACTTGGACACTTAAAAATAACAGATCTACTAATCTCATTTCCAAAGTTAAAAAAAGGTCTGTCTCTCAACATAACACTACCAGATGTTTCAGTTGAACGGCATCCTTTGCAGAGACTAATCTGAACCCTAATTTCAAAGATTACCTTTGATTGTTTTCTATTTAAAACACCAAACAGTTTGTGTTTTCATTTTCCCGTGTTCTAACAAATTATTTATATAGAATTAAATAATTTTTCTTCAGTTTTCCRGTATAGTCCATCAGATATATTTTTCTATAGTTTTTATTGTGTCAGTATTGCAGAGATGTGCTTTTCATTAATATTATTTACTACTTAACTTGTTTCTATGGGGGTAACCTATGTAATGGATGGGCTTTCATAAATTTGATAGATCCCATGTAGTCTTTCTACAATGTAGTGTATGTGTTATCATAAACTAAGTGGACAGTGACTTTATTAATTTAATTAATGCTACCAGGGTTTCCTGTTAATTAACAGTTTAAATGATGTACAGTGATATGCCAATATCCTGGAGCATCAATACTGTGTGGATGCAGCAGAGAGAATTTCCCATTCATTTGCTTTGAGGAGGTTGGAAGAGAAAACAGTTAAACAGCTGGTGTTCAGTAGTCTGTCTGGTGTGCAGTGCGATGCCTATCTATATAACCTGTTCCTTCCAGAAACATTCTAGAAATTAGTTAAAGACTATGCTGTATTACTGTTGCAGTGTTTGTCCTTTTAACCTTCAAGTAGCAAATGCATTTCACTATTTTTGTTGTTCTAGTAAATATATCCATCTCAACATAAACATAGTAAACCTCCTAATTCAGGTATTTTAACAATTTTCCTTAATGTAGCTGATACAGTGAATAAGGAGTGAAGAACACTGATCATTTTGCTCAAAGTTTCTTGTCTTTTAAAATGAAGAAAATATCTTTTTAAAGCAACAGAAAAAAGTTGGAAATTGTACAAATGAATTTTCTGTGATATTTTTATCCCAAAGGAAGATTTTCAAGCACTTAGTTTTGTTTAAAGACTAGTATTCCATTTAACAACATAATACAAAAATCAAATGTGAACAATAAAATACCACTGAGAAATTTAAAATTCCTTGTGTAATCAGTAACTCATAAAATTTTACCAAAGATGAAATCCTAAATAATGAAAAAATTACTGCAGTTTTTCTGTGGAAAAAAAATGTAATTCTTTCCATATTTTACAGTGTTGATTCATTGATGTTTAATATATGCAGATTGCACAAGTGATGTAGTTATGCTAAAATGCTTTTTGTCTTGAGAAATAAGTATCTTATAATTAAAAATGTTTGTAATAATTTCTTTAATGAGATAATCTATGAAATACTGTTTTGATTAGTGAAATAAGGGCTTTACCTGTTTTTTCAAACATGGCATAAATGTAATCAGAGAACTATTAATCCTCATAATTAAGTTTAGCACAGAAGAACTTGGTATTGGAAGGGGAAATTAGGATTCCCAGACAAACATTTTCTGTACTTCAGTATAATAAAGTGTAAAATATAAAATAATCACAGAGGGAGAGCAGAGGGCATATAAAGTAAACCCAAATAATAATTTGAAATTTGAGAATTAACAGAAAACAGGTTCATGCTAACRCTGTCTGTATTTTTTTCCTTGTACTCCTTATCCCTTCCTTTTTTCCTGTGTCTACCTTTAATCCACTTAAAGGTCAATTTCCCATTAAAATACTATATGAAATKCTATAAACTAAATTTCAGGAATTAGTCATGTTCTGGTCTTTATACAGTTCACAAATTCCCATTCAAAGTCTTTTATATCTCTGTGTATTATTATATACAGTAGCTTTAACTTTTTTAACAAATGTATCTTGTTAGTCTTAAAAGCCTGTTTACCATCAAAACCATATTCTAGATTCTTTAAAAAAGCCTTTTGCATGAACTTTTTAAAATATAAGAATAAATTTAAAAGCAAAAAATACCGAAGGGCAAAAGATCTTATCCATTTTATTTAGATCACTGTATGGTTCACATAAATAAAGCTCAGCAAATATATGGTATATATTTACCCGTACRTCACACTATGGGTTACTAGGGAATATTTTTGTTGCAATTAATTATTTACAATGTTATTAAGAGAAGGTTGTTTAATTTAGAAAATTTAGTCAACGAAATCTTATCCTTGCAGAGAAACAAACATAAATATCCCCTGTTGATCATTCAAGGAAGAAGCCCTTTTACAACTCAGTTATTTTTCTGAATAACAGAGGAGGTACCTTTGAACAACTGAAAATAAGTAACTGTAATAATGATGTTGGAGTGTTCTGGGAAATCAGTACCTTTTGTTAAAATATGACAACTGTCAAATTTGGACATCAGACCATTAAAATGACTTCTGTTTATGAGGAAGAACAACAGCCAGCCTGGCCAAGCATTTTTCACTAATATTTTTGTCTTAAGAGAGTGTTGTTAAGTACTAAGAGAAATACTATGTTTTGTTATATGTGATGCTGTTGTGCACCTGTCTGTACCTAAAACACCAGGAATTTGAAACAGACTGGAGAAAGGAGATTTTTTTGTATCATTTTCTTTGTAAACTTCTTCCTAAATCAGTGTCGGGTGTTTTCTTGTTGCTGAATCTTTTTCTGGTATCTGACAAATACATTAGGTATCTATTTCACTAAATTCATCAGAGACCAGAGAATAGAGGTATTCCCTAGAAATAATATAATGCAGCTTCATTTTTCATCTTGCACACAGAAAACTCTCTCATTTAAGGAATTAAAAAAAAAAAAGCAGTTAAAAGTGAATTATTTTCTTTTAGTAATTTTCAGGCTGAACTTAATTGTAATTGATAACATCAGTCATATTTTTACATGAGCAGTCTAGATTAACAAAACCACTAAAAAGTGGTGAACTGTAAAATCAAAATGTAATTAGTAATTTGTACACTGTACAGGCGAAAATTTTCCAAAATATTAAACATTCTTTTTTTATGAAGTGTTCAGTATTTGATATTCCTGAAGTGCTCACCTGTTATTTCCGTATGCACAATGAAAGGATGATAGGTATAAGGAATGAAAAAAATGATGTATTATTCAAGTACATTATATGCTGTCTTGCACTTTGAGGTAAGTGCAGTGGCTGCAAGTCCAGAAAGGTTTGCAAGTTCTGTTTGGTTTTCCTCTTTCTCCTTTATTATACTTTTCTGTTGATTCCTGTATATTGAATATTTGAAAATACTATACTAAGCAAGTATGGCATAATGCTTGCATTCTTCTAATGCAAATATTAGATAAAGCTGTATTCRTTAGACATCACTTTAAGCAAGCACAGAAGAAAAATTAAACCAGAGATTGTTGCTGCGTGCTTTGGAGTTAGTCTTGCGAGTTACAGATTACTGCTTCTCCATTGGAAAACATGAATTGGTTAGAGGAAAATATTCTTTCCATGTGCTTGTTCCATCATAAATTAGTTCATGATGAATCCCGTCCTATAGCACAATTTGCTAACCAGCACGTATATATGATCTTCTTAAAAAAACCTTTTCTTGAGGCAATGGGTTATGCTAATTAAAAATATAAATGTGAAAGATCTGTTCCTTTAAGTAGCTAGCACAGGTGCATTCATTTGCAAATGCATCTTAAGGCGGTCTGCAGGATTCAGTCGGTACTGCTAAATACATCTCTTCAGCCCTTTCATAAGTCTTAGCTGTTGCAGTACCTTAGTTTACTTAGAGCGGGCAATCTGCTCTTGTAGACTTGTGTTAAGTCTACAAAGTAGTACGGCACTCAGCATCCCCTCAGCAGTCTCTGAACCCTCTGGCCTTTGTTTCTCTTATTAAAATTACATGTTTTTAGTGTTTTCTGTGTTTATTTCCTCTGGTATCTTTTGCCTTTCTCACTAAGATACTTAAGAGTTGKKTTTTTTTTTCTTTATTTGCTTTAAGGTGCTTATCCATGGGTGTATATTTCTGAATAACCAGGTGCAGAAGCAATAGTTGTTTCCAATCTGGATGATGACCTTGGTGGTCCAGAGGACCCGTCCTATGAAATTAATCGATTGTGTTTTAGTCATTTTGTCCTGTATGCAATTATAAATTTTATATTTTTCTTGAAGATAGAGGTTACTAGGACTCCATTGATGTTTGCTCATTTCAAGTTGCTTGCAATTTATGGATGAATATCTGCTTTCTAAATTTTAACATAAGAATTAGCAGGGAGATTTCCTAGCAGCGTTCCATTTGTATTAATATTAATCCAAGCTGATAGTTGATGCAGACAGTCAAAGCCTTTTAGGCTGAACAGAGCAATACTGATACTGTAACAAAACCTTGGTATGCATTAAATGCATAATAAACAGAAAGATGATAGTCTGTTTGAAGGCCTTTCTTCAGATGTGTTAATGAACACCTTGTCATTCAGTGGAATATTGATTGTTCTCATCCTCCTATTTCTGAAAGAAGAATTCAGCTATCTGAGAAAAAAAATACCAGGCCAAACCTCAATTGCGGCCTCCTCCCTTTCCTTACTCCCTCCTCTCCAGTGGGGCTGCTGAATTAGGAAATGCTAAGAAGAGTTTCTAGAAACACCTATTAATGGGTGCTGTGAAGTTTCACTTTCACATGAAAAGGTAAATTGATTCACTTGCAAATGAAAGTATATTTCAAATGAGCTCAACTGTTTGGCAGCATTTTTCGAGGGAGGGAGGGAAGGAAGCAATGGAGGGAATTTGTTTTCTTAAATTCAGTCATCAGTACTTGTTAAGCAGCTAAACTTCAGAGAAGAAACTTTTCCTCCAGTTCCCTCCAGCCTTAATTTACAGCTTTTAAAATATGGCTGTAAAGCTTTTTTAATATTGAAAAGATATTCCAGAAACAAAGGATTCACTTCTCTGCCCCAGTTCATTTGCTGTAAAGCAAGGCTATTATAAGGTAGATTTTGGCATCCTAATACAAGAAGAAGGAAGGAAGAAAGGAAGGAAGGAAGGTTTTTTTTTTTTCTTTTTTTTTACTTCCTATGCAGCTAAAATCCTTAGTATATTTTGAAGGTGTGAAAGTTTTGCAGTCTTTTTTACAGTAATTTTCTGCAGGTCCTGTTTTAGTGCTTTCAGTTAGTTCTTTAATTTAATGGGTTATATTTTTGAGAGAAGCAATCTGTGACAGGCATCTTCCAGATGTCGGTGCTATGATAACAATTAAAAAAAGAAGAACCCCAAACCAAAAACACAGTCAGGGAATTCCTCCAAAAAGTATACCAATCAGTGTTCAAAACTGCAAATACAGTATTTTAGAAATCAGTACAAACATATTAATGAATAAACATATTCAAAAAGAAACAGCATATTCAAAAAAGAAACATAACAAAAAGCCATTTTGAAGATGCTATTTTTTTATGCAATGAAAAGTTGTTCTTAAGCTTCTTTTCTGAAATGAAAGTACAAATTTTTGATAACTAGTTATCAGTTATAGTCTGTACTAGTATACTACTGTTCTACAAAAAATCATCTAGCAATCATTGCTTTCAAACGTACCAATATTCTTTGTTCTGTCAGGTAGACAGTTCTGAGTTGAAAGGAGGGTTGCGGTCAGACCCTGCCATGATGAGGAAAACGGCTTGTGTCTCTTAATGCTTTCCTGTTACTTGTGGAAGATGAAAGAAAGGCAAGCTAATACACTAGACAGGCTCATAAGGTGAAGAGGAGAATCAGTTTACCTGTGGAAACTGAAATGACAGCCATTATTTACAGTGTGCCTCCAATCATGACCTCTCTCTCACTCCTGAGCAGTGGTTCACATCTACCTAATGATGGGGTAGAATGCATTCATGTAATTTGCTGTGGGCGTGCCTTTTCTGCAGAAACTGGGAAGAACTGGGATTCAGTTTCTAAATAAATCAGAGGTGGGAGATGGATTTAGAAGAAGAAACTATGGCAAGGGGGCTTGAGACCGCCTGTATCTGGTGAAGTAGGAAAGCAGCTTCCTTTATAGCATTTCTCACTCCACCCCTCCCCTTCAAACCTCTTAATGAAGGGTGGTGGTGGAATCTCAGCAGTGCCTGCACTGAATTGGATGTGCTGATTGCAGGAACGATCAAAGAATGCACTGTGATTTATTGCTAGGTAGCGTTTCCAGATGAGTTAATGAAGTTGCAGCCTAATTAAATCACATCTCTTGTGTTTCTGTATGGCTGGGACAATAGAGACAAGCGCCCAGTTTCATTCAAAGTGTAGAATAATTTGACAGGTGTGTTATGTAAATGAGTCAACAGTAAAGGGAAATATCAAGCTGCCATGAAAAGAAGTTGGAACCATGGAAAATATTTGAATTATTTTATTTTGGATCTAATGAATTATTTTGGGACATAATGAACTATGATTGTGCATTGAAAACACTGTAATACTGCTGGAGTTAAAATTGAAGTAATACTGACTTACAAACAAGCTTTTGGTTAAATATATATTGCTGGAGTATGTAAAAGTGCCATTGTTGATAGCTTTTAAAGTTTTATTTAGAGGTGATCTGAGCTTAAATTGATTTATTATTTATAAAACTTTATGAATAATGAAATTAATCATGTTCAGAAAAGTAAAGTATGAATTTAATTTCTGTTAGCTGTAGGTGCCTTTGCTCTAGACTGTTAGTCTAGACTATTCAGTTTTTGTTAAATTTTAAGAAATTCATTTTTATATTTAGTATTTTCCTCTAGAGAGCATGGAAGCTATTTGCATATCCTTGGGGGTGTTGTTCACATTGTAATATTCATGAAGATAACTATTTTAAAACTCCTTAATAGGTTCTGCTTTTCAAAGGACTACTTCTGTTGATTGTCACATTTTACTAAATTATGTTATAAACATATTTTGTTCTTGTGGTTGTCTGAGTGGAAATTCCAAGACTAGAATAGGTGCTTTCAAAATGTATGGCAAAAGTGCACTTTGCACACATTATTTTTAGAAGTCCATGAATTAATTGTAATATCTGAATTATTTTTAGCTGTAGTAATGTTGTAATTTTGTATTGACTTTCTGTAATGTATGCTTTCATAATAGAACTACACAGTATTGTTACACTTCGTGTTTGTAAAAGATCAGATTTAACAAACTGAATAAATGTGCTGTGCATATAATCTCACATCAGTTTAAAATTAATATGGAGTATGAGTAATATGTAACCTACTGGACTATTGCCAAAGCAGTATATGCTAAGGATTAATTCTCTACTTTATTTAGCTCTTTTCATAATGACATATTAACAGTTAGGAATGTAAAGAAATTTTTTTCATCGTGTTTTCTTTTCTTCAACAGGACACTACAAGTATAGAAAAAATGTCAAACTGTTGTGAAGACATGTAAGTACTGTAAAATTTCTAAATTTAGTTGTTGAAAAGTTAGAGGAGTAGCTGTGTTTTGTAACTGTATGAAAGAAGAACTGAAGGCACTGTTAAGACTATTTTGCATGCTGCTGTGCCCTATATTTCATATCTATAGCAGTAGCTCACTGATCTTTTAATACTGTTTTTACATGAAATAGCCTCAGGTTATTTTTATTCCCTCCCTACCCAAAGTAAGTAAAACTATTTTCTTTCAAAAGCACAGATCAAAAGACACTTGCTACTGTGTTGTTGATGTACATTTCATTGATCCTGAGGTTCTCCTGTGCTTCAAAAGTTTCCTTTGGTTGATTGATGACACAGATAGTTTCTTCTCTCCAAAGTTAAGTCTCAGCTGCATGCCGTAATGAAAGAAAAGCTCTGKTTGTGATGCTGGGACACAATTCATCAGAGTCCAGTAATGGATCCCTAGCCAACCTGTATTGTTCTAGCTGACTGAAATGCACCATGGGAGTGCTGTCTTTCACTAATAATGCTGTTTTTTTCAGATCAAGGCCCCGAAAGCCATGGCAGCAGACCTTCTCAGAAGTTTTTGGCACTCGCTGGAAGATCCTGTGGTTTATTCCTTTCAGACAGAGGCAACCACTGCGAGTTCGCTACCACTTTGCCAATCATGTCTAAACAGATGGATGGTGGGCACAGATGGGTCCTCCATGCTGGAAGTGTGTTACAGGTTTTATGATAATAGGACTATGACAGTCCTCAAGTCAATTAAAATCCATCCACCAATCTTAGTCATCATAATGTGCCCCAGGCTTTATTTTACTAGTGGTCTGGATTCTGTGGAATTAGTGGGATTGTGGGATTAGTACAAGTTATATGTTTAAGTTAAAGCATATTTACTTTCAGATTAGCTTTCTAAAGGGGTTTCTTTAGTGTTTGACAGTGATAACAAAAACAAATGACTGGAAGGGAGTCTTACTCTGCTTGGTACCGGCTATTTTGATTTTTTTTTTCCTTTGGTAGGAAACACTGAAGTTTATATTGATTGTTCCCCCTAAGTAGTTTCATGCTGCATTTAATTTTTTTACTGTTTTTATCAGTAGATGTGTCTAGATAATATGCAGGTCATTTTTCTGGTAAATGTGTTTAACRTTCCCTGATATTCCCTTTTATTTATGATGCACAATACTAATCATGCAGCACCACTCTATAAAAAGGTGACATTTGAAACTGAGGCGGACTTTCCCTGTACCTTTCTTAGAAGAGTTTTTATAAATACGTATAAATGTATACGTATAGATAGATCTTGCATCTTAAGTTATCTTTTTATATACATACGATCTTAGTGAAAAATACTGTCATTCATGTCTCTATGTCAACAAAAGCTATGAAATGTTCTGGGGTAAAATGTGCAGATAGTAAGCATGTTTCCCCCTTTCTCCCAAGGATTTCTTTGCAATAATTCAACAAAGAAGCTGTAAAGTGCAAATAGTAGAATGCATATACTTTTTTAAAAAGCTGTTTTAATTAGTCAGCATAATATACCAAATAGAATAATATATAGTCATTAAAGTTACGCATTTTATATTTTCTTCTGTTTAGTCATGACTAGCTGGAATTACGATTGTTTTAGGTGCTTATAAATGGGAAACATGAAAATATTTTAAAATAATATTTATATATAAATACAGATATTTGCTATTAACATGTACRGTAATATATATTAGCTGATTTAATGGGGTACTATGTTGATGTATGAGAGCTTTATATTTTTGTTGTGGGCCCTTTCTTCATGGAAGTAAGCAGCCAAAGACAGCATCCTTAAGATTAGATCTGGTAAAATGACAGTGATTCACAAGTATTGCTTTTGTTTTGCTGGGTCTGGAAATACCATGTAATTTATTATTCTGTGTCTGGACAAATATCAGCATTAGATATTTGTGATTCTTGAAAGTTCTGTGAATTTTTATGAGAAATTCACAGCTGAGATTTTTCAAGTTATGCTGCTTACTGTGTTTATTGTCTTATCTAACAACAGGACTAATATCCACCTCAAATGACAGCCCCGCAACAGGATAGTAAGAGATGCAAAGTCAGGGTGTAAAATACATAGATTGTATTTGGAGAGAATCATAGTTYGCTTGTGAACAGTTCATTCAACATAAAGGGCTAAATTTGTGATGAATACTATTCATAATATATATTCATAAATCAGCTCTTTTAAAATCTTAATATTGCCTATCTTGGGCCCACCTTCCTTTATTAAATTAACAGATTTTGATGATGCATTGAAAGTTCTAAAAGGGTCATCTTAAAAATTACTTAATTTTAAACTTTTTGTAAACTTCTAGCTTCTGAACCAACTTTACTTCCTCTGTCCTTTGAAAATAGATGCAGTACTTTCTTAACTTAAATTTCAAGTGTTACGGTCAACTGTTCTTTCTCAACTTTCTGTACTGCATTTTTATACATCAGTTTAGATTAGTTTAGATTTTCTTTAAGATGGTGTAAGCAGCAATATTTAACCAAAGCTGGGCATGAGCAAAGTAGATGAAAGGGCTGGGGTGACACTTGGAATTCAAAAATGCACACATACCTTATAAAGTAGCTGCTGAATTCTCTCTCTCTCTCTCTTTCTCTGTCTCTCTCTCTCTTTTTTTTTTAAGAATTCAATTACTATATTCTTTGTGAAATACCAGGTTGTGGTATTGTGAAATACCATACATGTCACCTTTGTTTTATGTGTCAATATTTAAATATGTTTCATGACACAAAACAGAGTTAATTTTCTTCTAAATTTTTCATGGTTATCAATTTTCAAAGTTAGCAAATCGTATAGCTCTGAAACCTTTCATTAAGAGAGAGGATCAAGAATTTAACTACTCTTGATTCATTCATTGTGGGGCATATAATTATTCTCCCTGTTCTCATTTCTCATTCTTTCAGTTAATTTAATTATCCATAGGGAAACAAATCTGTAATACATAATCTGCTGAATTGTAAGAACTTTAGTTACAACTCATGTGTTTAAATTTTGTATGTGATTTATACAGTGAAGTAGTAGGAACATTAAATTTTGCTTGCTTTGTGGGGATAAAAATCCATGAGTACTCCGAATTTAATACTGTGTACAAATAAAAAGAAATAAGAAACATTGAAACTAATCCTAAAATGACTCAGATTGGGATTAAACATGTTCTAGATGTACTACAGACCATACATACAAACATGCATAAATGTGTTTATATGCCTGATTAACAGGTGATATTCATAAAGTTTTAAGCTTGGGACATGTGCAAGTGTTTGATCTTCTGTAGTCATGCATACTGTTTTAGGACTGTATTATGTCAGGCTAATGTCAAAGCCCACATACATTCAAATCTGGGGTATAGCCTTTCCTCTCTTATTCTCCAAGTGCCCTCTTTTGGCCATATTATGCAAAGACAATTCACTCTTGGGCTAAGGCAGGAGTGGTGCCCTGCTGTTACAGTTCACAGATTGCTGAGACTTCATTATTACACAGTGGTTATTTGGAGTAATAACTAAGTGAATTGAATGAGTGTCTGTGCTGGTGGGGGGGTTCATGTCTGAGGACTAGATTATATTTTAGGTATACAGACACTGCTTTGGGTCTGCCTCAGATAAAAGTGAATCATGTCAGATTTTCTAGAAAATCTTCAGAACAAGTCTACAGTCTGTATTACTGTGTCTCTGCATCAGGTAGTCTGCATCTATCTTTGACTTTTCTTTCAAACAATGGGTTATAAATTAAAAATTAAAAAAATCTGTAAATTCTAAAGTACTTATTTAAACTACCCAAAGGTGAACTCTGTAGCTGAAGTACCAGGTATACCTTTTAGTGAATGGTGTATATATATCTTGCCTGATTCTCACATGAAGATGCTAATTTCACAGTGTAAGGGTTCTCAAATGTTTTTGTATTGTTAGATTTGGCAAATGTCTGTCTTGTCAGTCTCCCATTCACTCTTAACTGTAGAAAGTGATGTGTAAAGTGATTAAGGCAGTTACTTTACTTTTTGACCCATTTCACTTTGGCAGTGTTTATTCCAATATGGTTTCTAAATGTGTGGAGGAAAGAAGGGAGAAGACAGAATTTGGAAAGCCTAGATTTTTAGGAAGTGATTAGTTTTATTCTCTGAATAATAGGCTCCTAAACAGTAAGTTAAAAATATCTCCTGGAAAATTTAGCAAATGACTGTATCGTGTTACTTGTTTACTCAAGTAATGTTTCTAAAACTGATTCGCAGAAAGAGCTGTTTCAGCAAGAAAAGATGTTAGACTTCTAGCAGTGAAATTGTAGACCTGTACTTTGAAATCTCACTTCATTCCCTCCAGCCCTACTTCACAATTTTTTCTGTTAGAGGAAACTGCATTCTTAAGACAAATCAGTGCTTGTAGTTGTTGTTCATTTCAAAAATCTTTTGGACAATATTAGTTTTGTCCTGATATAATATCAGAACTATCCATGTTTCATTGGGTGCAGTGGGTATTACCTATGAACTTAATAATATTTGATTTCCTGAGGAGTACAAACAGAAGCCGAAGCACTGATGAAAAACAACCTGAAAACATTGAGAACAACTAGATTTTTACTGCAGTTTGGGATAGTTAATGGTAAGACTGATAGGGATCTGAACAGTACTATCTTGCATAATATCAGAGATTTGATATTTCACTTGAAAACTTTTCACGTCTAAAATAAAAGATTCTGCATTAAATAATCTTTACAAACATATCCTCTCTTCTGTCCATCTAAATGACAGGTTGCATCAAATTCAATATCGCTAGTAACAGCTGGTAGAGTAGTTGAGGTATAGAGCTGTTTTTAGACTTGAGCAGGATTCATAAGTAAGACGAAGACCTGTCTAAGAACTTAGAGGAAGGATAGATTTTGGACTAGGCAGCTTACTGTTTGTCTTGTGTCTAAAAAGTCGGTGAATATGAAGGGAAGATTCATAAAAGTGCATAGGAAAGTGAAGGTGGGACCAAAAGAATTGTTTTGATTCAGCTTCACCACATCAGTTGAGATTGAAAAGAGCAGGAATTATGCGGTTTAAATACACATGCCATCATTATGTACTTCATATTGAAATCTTTAAATGTTTATCTTACAATTGTCCAGTTTTATTCAGTAAATGAGACTTTTCAGAAAGAATTAAACCACTCTTTTGTTTGTGTTATAGCAATCCACTGTATACCTATGTGAGGAATGTAGGTGACAGACAGTATCTCAGCAGTACTGTTAAAGAGAATCTGTCCTATGTCAAATATGCATTCAAATGAAACATAAGATGATAAGATGGGTTTCTGGTAACCTGAATTTGTTAGTTCACATAAAAAAACTTTTATACAAAGCATTTTAATTGGCCAGCCTGCCTGCCAACAATAGATCACTTGTAGCAAGGTGTCACTGTCACTTAGAAGATGTATTATTTAACTTGGTTATTATTTCTGCACCCTTTGTGTTTGCCACACACTTAATTTTGAAGCTGCTCACAAATAAGAAGCCACTGTAGCTTTATTGGAACAACCGTATCGCAAAGACAAAACTAACAACTTAGAAGTTAAATACTATTGACTGGCTTCTCTCAATTTGCCAGCTGGAAATATTTTTTCATTCCTTAAAGGTATATTCTGTATATGCTGCAATCATTATCTTTCTGGTGAAAGATTGTTGTTTATCCTACATATGTGCCAATCAACAATACTGTATCAGCACCTCTAAACTATTCATAAAATAAAACCTAAGTGTACTTCCATGGTATGTGCCACAGAAGGATAAGAGCTGCTTAAAGCAATCTGGATGTTAATTATTACCACCTAGTATTTCTCATTTAGTCTTGTATTACTACAGCCTTGTTACGTACACAAGAGTAATAAACCAATTGTTTTAGCATTATGTGTAAGAAATACCTTTTCCTTCAGAATCTTGTCACTGAGAGTTTAGAAAAATGAGTTAATTGTCATAAGACAAAGGTACTATTCTGTTTTCTGCACTTCAAAAAATTATTAGCTTTTCTTTAGCATCACTCTCTCATACCTGATGTTGAAGTCTGTAGCCAAAGATTTGGATCTAGTGAAGTGATCCAACTCAACATTGTACCTATCCAGCAGTGCTAAGAGACAGAATCTTAGACAAGTTTATATATGCTCAGTAAAAGCCAAATATATAAGCTTCTCAGCAGCTGTCCCTTCTCAATCACACCATTCCCCTCTGGACAGGATTTTCCTTTTCTGCCCTCAGTATAAATTGCTATTAGTTTTACCAGATAGCATCTTTGTAGCTCTCCATTAGATCTTAACTATGCTGATCGATCAGTGGTAGGTATATTGTGCGCATTATTGAGTCCTAATGGGCCCCAGCTGCTTCAGGTTGGTGACTGGGCAAGAGGTAGCACACCTCTTCAGGTTGTCCCTTGATTGCCCTTAGATTTTGTGGTGTGCTAACTCGTGTAAATTCTTGAAGAACCTTTGAAGCAGGAGGTCCTAGATCTCTAAGAGCGTAGTCTGCACTTTTTCTCAAGCAGATGACTTGTGTAAGTTTGGCTGAATTAGTTTTCCTCTGAGAAGCTGATTCTTAGCATTAAAGATGTGTTTGACTTTTGTGTTAGAAAAAGAGGGAGTTAGATTTAAAAAATAACTTCAGTGCGTGATTCTTCAGGGGTCCTGAGTTGAAGCTGCAGGTACTGTCTCCCAGAAAATCAGGATGATAACGACTTGTCATTATGTTCTGGATCTTTTGTCCAATTTATTTGCTGTTTGACTCTTAATATTTCAGTAATATTTCTTAAATAAGCAGTGTAAAGAGTCAACGTAGAGTGCAAATGAAAATGTTTTCAAGGACCATTTGCTTGATTTAGGAAGAAAGTCTGCTTGTGGACAATAATTGTGATTTATGTAAGAGATTAGACTTTTCTTGACTGTACTTTAGTACTCATTTACTCAGACAAAATCACTTCTGTTGTAATTGAATTCTGTACCATAGAAAAGTTGCTACTTTGAATGAGTTCTGTTCATCCTTCAGCTCTCAGGCACTCTTATGTCTGATGGCTCTTTTATTGTCTTTCTCATGCATGCAGCAGCATTGACTAGTTGTAGCTGCAGTCATGTTCAGCTCTTCTTGGCTAGAGAAGACAGTGTAGTAGAGTAGCCTGGGAGGGTATGGAGATACGAAGTATTGGGTTGTTCTTTTTTTTTTTTTTTTTTTTTAATATATATAATTGCTGGCATTCAAATTCTCTGGTTCCATTCTTTCTCAGGTTGAGAGCAAGCAGTTAATTGCTTACAATTCTGAGATTTGGAATCTCTTACAGGTTTTGTACGCTGAAACAAGGAGAAAGAAGTTACCATCTTTTATGGGTTTTAAACAAATGCTGCTTTTTTTTTTTTTTTTTTAGTGTGATAAAGCACAGTTGGATGTGTACCAGCTTTCTATATACCTTAAGCATTATTTTGTATTTAGTGTCCATATTGTTTCTATCTTGCTGTTGCCTGAGTCAGTATCTCCCAACCTAAGCCATTACATGCAATGTTTTGGTGCTGCCACAATAATATTTAGCAACTGGAGATCCATGTCTCTTGCATCAGAAGTAACTTTTTCTAGTTGGTCCAGTTGTGAGACTTGAATTCTCACATACTTGCACTTTTTAAAACTAAATCTAATTCCTTTGGGTCGGTCTTTATTAAGAGACATAATTGTTCTTAAATATATGTTCTAAGCAGTTCTTTAGATATTCCTGATAAATTTATTTTATTCATTAATTAATAAATGCATATTTATTAAAACAACAAGTGTAGTGTCACAACAAAAAAATTGACTTCTTCAAGATAAAACCAATAATAGTATCAACATGGCCATTGAAATATAGATGCAATCTTCAGCTTTACAGTCATTAGCAAATTATGTATGTAAAATATAATGTTGAAAGTATTTGTCGACACAAATTATTACAAATCTTGGATTAATTATATATACTTATTTTAAAATATGCCCTTAGAATACAAAGGCCTTACAAAGTATAATTTTACTGCTATTTAAAGTTATTTAAAACATATGAAATGTGAAAATTCCTGTTTGGTTTGTTGTTTATATCAAAATAGAATTGCCATTATAACTACTACGCAGTAAGTCAGGCACCTTATTTTCCTGTTGACAGTTTTATATATGTGGTTTTTAAGGCTGAAGGAAGTTAAGAGTGCAGAGATACTGGGAATTGTCTTCTGCATTAGTAAAGTTACAATTAATTATTTTTCTTACCCTAATAAATTAAATCTAATGCTAAATTACTCAAAGTGTCAGGACTTCAAAACTTTTTAGGTGACAGAGGATTCTGCTAGGGATTGCTTTTGTGTAGAATTTGAACTTCCAAATACTGGGTCTGTTTCAGCTATTTTTTACATAATCCTTACTGGATGTTTCAGAAGGCATTGCTCTTCAAAAAATTTTTGTGCCACTTTCACAGTGACTGAGCATTTTGGACTTTAAGATTTTTTGAAGACCTTGCATCTGTGCTTTACTTTAGGCCTCGGACTTGAGGCCTGTTGAAACTGATGAATGACATTTTGTGTCTATCTTGCTGAGCTATGACAGAATGCCTAAAGTCAGTTCCGTTGCAACAAGGGCTATCTAATTATTATCCATATTACTGTAAGAATAATTTGGGTTCACTATGAAATACATGCTTTTTGAGTTAGAGGGTACGAAACTAAAATTGTGATGTATGTGCATTTGTAGGTGGATCAGTATTTCTGCCCACATTCCCAAGTCTCACATGCAGTATGATTTGTAGATAAGAAAATTATCACTTTGTCTCCTCAGCAGTTTTCAATCTTAGTGCCAGAATAAATTGTATCAAGTAGCAAATTATTATTAATATTTATAAATTAACATTCTGAATTTTGTAGTCACATAAGTGTGTGATTGTGCTTTACTATTTTTTTTCTTTGTTTAATTTTGACTGTTCTCAAACAATGCTGTATAATGTTTATATTTGGCTTGTACAGAATTATTAGTCTAACACAGGACTGCATGAATGGATGATATATGAGGTGAATGGCTGAACTGCACCAAAACAGGGAAACTTATTCTGATATTCTTTTAATCAAATTTAAAGGTTGTAAAGTATGTCCAGCTGAGAAATAATGTATTGTCTTTTATTTTTCTTTCTTTAGTTTTTCATGTAGTATTTGTGTTTTTCTTTTCTGATTGATTTACATTCTGGATTTTTTTTATTCCTATTGAGACTTATTACATACTGTATTTTTAGAAATTTTATTTTTAAATAAAAAAAAATCTAAATTTCTTCTTTCTCCTCTGAATTGCATTTACATTGTTCTAAAGTTGCATAAATACTTTGCTAATATTTTCCAAATCTGTTTTCACATTTTCTGTTTTAAATGACTCTCATTACTCGATATTTTTTATTAGAACAAGATTAAACTATAATCCCAAATGACTGTCCAGGAAAAAAAATCACTGAATAGTTTTTCTGTTACCTATTATCTGTTTTTTTTGTTTGTTTTTTAAATGTACAACTGAATGTTGATGGAAGCATTGAAAACCTAGTTTATTAGACATATCTGTTGGTATAACATTACTTATTACAGTACTGATCAAATGTCTTATTTAAATGATTAAATTATGTGGATACAGCTATACTGATAAGTTAATCCTCACTCCCTCACACTTTCCCACCCCTCTAATTATGCAATGTAGAAACAAGTAAACCTGGAAACAGTGCCAATAAGCTAGTACAAACATAGGAGCCCAGACGTTTTCTGGCATGTTTTTGCCAAGACAGTCATCACAGTTCTCCACTACCCTTTCAGAGTAGAAGCCTCTAACGGAGATATAACCTAAAAGCTATGTAAATTGGCATTTTTCAAAAGAAAAATGTAGAATTTTTAGTCTTTGGCGTGTTTTTTCATGCTTAGATGTTCTCTCTCATAGTCACTCTTGGAACCCTGTTTTTCTTTTTGAGCTGGTTAAGTGGATCTCAATTGGTAACCCTTCAATTTGTGTACATGTGAAGTGATGTCATGAAGTGATGTCATAAAGTTCCATACAGAGAGAGTTCACAGATTTTGGTGTCTTTTAAATGAGATACTAGGTGTAGACTTATAAAGAGAAAGGCCCATAAAGATTAGACTTTACGGATATGTTGCTGTATTCAAAAGAAATCCTTGCTTTATGCAACTCCAGCTTGAAGCCAACTCACTTTGGTTTATAAATGTGATTAGCTGCAGAAGTATTAGTGGCCACAGAAAAATATAGCATAGAGGAATAAAAATAAAGCTGCTGGGTACAGTGTGAGCAGTAGTCTCAGCTATAGCAGAAGTGAAATCAGGGAAGATTTCAGACACCTGGGATGATCCACCGCAAGAATAGCGAGCAGAAGAAAAAAGCCAAGCAAGGCCTGCAAGGAAATGATTAAAATAGCTGAATTGCGGCACTTCATGAATAAGGGAGTACAAACTGCCTGATGATGGTTTGTGGCACAGGACTTGCGTATTCTCTTTTAAACCAAGAACGGGGTTCTGCTAATCCCCGTAATAAAAATCACTTTCATACTGATCCTTCCACAACAGCATAAAACCAACCTGTAAAATTCTCTGTTCTCTGTGTATTTCAGAAAAAGCTATTCATTCCTGCTGCCCAACAGTTTCAGTTTCTCTTGTCTGGAGTTTTATTGGGCCTTTTTTCCCCACATAATAATTTCAAATCCGGTTGATCTCTACTACTAAATGTATTTATTTCAGTATTTTGCTAATTAGAAACAACTGGACTGTGTGTGCGCCTTCTTTTTGATGTGTGGAAATGGCAATCTATTCCCACTTGGCCATAAAAATAATTTTAATGTGTAAGTTGCAATATTTTTAATGCCTAAAGCTCCTGGAAATAGTTTGGATGTGTTTTGTCCTTTTATAAACTGAATGAAACAAGGTATTCAATAGTACTCTGGGTCTGTAAATTCATTTTAAGAGGCTGCCAGGTAGTGTAGATGAACAAATGCATGCAAACACTGCTGTAGGCTGACCATTTACCCTTATGAGCTGCAATTATATTAGTGTGCAATGGCAATTGGAGGGAAAATTGGACCCTGTGGACATCCAGCTGAGTAAACAGTCTTGAGGAAGGATGGAGGTTGTGTTAGTCTGAATAAAATACAGCTAAGCAAATTTCAAAAAAAAATAGACCAGAACTTGTATCAGTCACAGCACATTCTTTGTATGTCCTCTAGTTTCACAAGATTTTTCTCATTAGACTTTCCCTCTCAAAAACATTTCCTTTACTGAAGGATTAGTGTAAGATCGGATATGTGCAGCAATAGACTGTATGCAGCTGTATTTCACTCACATAGAAGTGAACATAAAATGAACTGGACAGGTGCTGCTGAAGAATAAAGATTCTTTCAAGCCTAGGTAATAATTTATCCCCAAATATGGCATGATCTTTCTGTTTAGGATATGTTTCACAATGTCACTTTTTTTATACCATGAGCTAGTATTTGCTTGTGCCTGTGGCCAAAATCCCTGCTTCCACAGTGTGTTGGCTGCCACTTGGGTGATACGCTTCTTTTTTTCTTCCAAGTGGTATAAATATAGACAATGCAGTAATTTGAGAACCCTACCAATATGAAATTTGATAATTTATTTTGGTAACTAATGAGTGCTAAATGGCTACTAAATGTTAATGATGACCCACTATGTTAGACCACAAGTCTGGGACTCAAAAGATCTGCCTTCAGTTTTCTGCTTTACCTCCAATTTTTGTGGCCGAGACACCTGGGTGCCAGAAGGAAGAGCTGAGTGGAGCTGCAGTGCCAAAGTTCAAAACCGCAGTCTCCTGCTTGAGACCACTGCTTGCTTTTTGAGTGCTGCTTCACCCTGTGACACAGATGTTGAGCTGGTAATCCTTCATTTGATTCCCAGAGCTCCCAGGACACCCAGAGCTCTGCATCCTCACCCCCTCAGCCTGAAAAGCTGCATGTTTGCTTCACCCTCACAGGACAGCAGTGATCCTTCATGGAGGCTGTTGAGCAAGCCAGCCCAAGCTCAGCCGGCAAGCATGGAGAGCCAACCACATCACCAACTACATCAGCAGCCCTTTTTAAATTACAGCTGTAGCAAGTAATTGGGCATTGGATGGTCTGTGCGCTTGTCAACTCTTAATAGTTCCAGCATGTATGTATGTTGGGTATTTTGGATGGCCATCCATAAAGGCCTGACTCTCACTGTGTCCTTACTGGGGATCTAAAGTCCAGAATTCACGTCCTTTGCTTGGGACCAGGTAACAGTTCTTAATTGCGTCTAGTCTCCATTTCTTTGTGCCTCCCTTGCTCATTTGTAATGGCACTAAAAATATTTTCTGTCTCAGAGTTCTAGTAAGGACAATATTGTTAATAAAATGTGTGGATGCTGTAAGTAATCTGTTTCCACAAGATACTCTGGCAAGTGAGATGTGAAGTTTTTTAAATGATGTTGAAGATCACAAAGGTTATAGAGGACTTAACATGACTTTTTGTCTGTCACGTAAGTTTGCAAACTTGACACCAGTTATCCTTTCCAGTGTTGTGATAAATATGGAAAAAATTAAGGTCTGCAATGGCATCATTACAGTGGCAGGAGAAATATGTAGCTGTGTAATAAAGAGCTTTCAGCTTTAGAGTGAATGAAGTGACATGATGAAAAAAAGAAAAAAAAGACTTATTGTCCCATATGGTTGTGTCTGATGAGATCTATATTCCCATCAGAAGTAAATTACTGTGGTTCTAATATCCTTTGTCACGTAATAATGCTCCTTTATTGAGGGTTGAGGGGGAGAAGCACAGACTTCAAAAACTTGATCTTTAATTTACTTTCTTATTCATTATTTCCAGTTGAGGCAGGTCACCAAATGTCTSCTAATGATAAAATAACTTTACTTTCTACCCTCTTACTGCCAAAGGGAAGTCTGAAAGACCAGAAAATAAATATTTTCCTTTTTCTGACTTCATTAAATAAGTCATTATTTGTGTTGAGGAGGTGTAAGTGTGTTTTAACAGGACAATGAATCATATACTTGTAGGAAATTTTACACTGCTGCTTTCTGACAGCAGTGTCTTTTTTATATGAGCAAAGGAGAACCACTCAAAAAAACAGTGTATTTAAGTTAAAAAAAAAAATCTTGATTTTTGCCTTGAGATAAACATTAAATGCAAGTAATATCTGCAAGTCCTACTGCACATAATTCAGCTTTCAACTTACTATGGATAAGTAAGTTCAGTGCACTATGCTGTATATTGATCACATCTCTAAATCAGACTTGTTACCGAATTCAGGGTTGAGTCCAACTAGGGAGTCATTTTTAGTTTTAGCTTCCTAAAGACCAAGATTTATCCAGTCTCTGACTTGGTACTCAATAATTCCATATCTCACTGTCAAGTTCCACCAAATCTGATAGATGAGTGAAGATATCAGAGAAGAATTTTCTACAAGATTTTTGAAAACAAAGAGCCAGGTGGAAAATTTGGGAACTATTGTAACTGAAGGACAGGATGCAACTTGGGTTTATGCTCTGGTAAAATACCAGGGAAACCACGTGGAGGATAGATATTTCATTAACTGAGCTACTCCCAGAAGTACTTCTGCTCATGTGTTTTTTTTGCTTAAAAAAATAAAATCTAATTTAGCCATCTATACAGAAGCATAAAATTCCAAAAATTATCTTCTGGGAAGATGGAGTGTAGTACTGCTCCCCCCCCCCCCCAAGACATTTTGGAAATGCTGTTAAAAAATAAAAAACAGCCCCATCCAAAACAAAAAAACAAAAAAAAACCCCTTTATTTGGAATGACTTGAAGTGCGACGATAGAAAGGGAATTGTTGGTGAGTAGACAGGTGCATTATTTTTAAATTCCAATGAGTTTTTTCTTTTAATGTACAAATCACAGAATCACAGAATCACAGAATCGCTGAGGTTGGAAGGGACCTCTGGAGATCATCTAGTCCAACCCCCCTGCTCAAGCAGGGTCACCTAGAGCACATTGCACAGGATTGCATCCAGGCGCGTTTTGAATATCTCCAGAGAAGGAGACTCCACCACCTCTCTGGGCAACCTGTTCCAGTGCTCTGTCACCCTCACAGTGAAAAAGTTTTTCCTCATGTTCAGATGGAAGCATCTGTGTTTCAGTTTGTGCCCGTTGCCTCGCATCCTGTTGCTCGGCACCACTGAAAGGAGTCTGGTCCCATCCTCTCGACACCCTCCCTTCAGATACTTGTACACGTTGATAAGATCTCCTCTCAGCCTTCTCTTCTCC
>NW_020450196.1:573041-587776 GCF_003343035.1 Apteryx rowi | reverse complement strand
AGCTCAATACATTCCAGTTGCTCTCTCACATAAAGAGCAACTCCACCACCTCGCTTTCCTGGCCTGTCTTTCCTAAAAAGCACGTAGCCGTCCATGACAGCACTCCAGTCATGCGAGCTATCCCACCATGTCTCTGTAAAATCATAGTTGTCAATCATCCAGCTTTCTGCACTGCCAGAAGTCTCTCTTATTAATACCCCATATTCTTTTTAGAATCGGTAGGTGCCTGATTAGCTGCACAGATATGTTTGATTAATCATTTTATATTTTGCTATGTTTAAAACAAAAATGTTAAAGCCTAGAAAATGTTTATTGTCAGATATTTTAGTTACAGAAAATATTTTGAGTTAGTTTTGCCAGTTTATTCAATTATATAATATTGTCATAATTGTTACCAGATAGGAAAATGAGAGATTTTCAGAGTGATTTCAAAAATAATGTGTGTTTTGTAAAATATTTTTGATGGCTATTTTGATTGCAAAGTAAAGAGGGGTAAAGGACTGTTAGGGGAGATAAGTCTTGCTTTGACAGGAGAGGTAGGGCTTTTATGTAAAGCAAGCGCATTGCGCTCATCAAAACAGAGAAACAATGGAAACCTTATACACTTAGTCTTACTGACAATCCTAATACTAAGTGTGAGTAAAAGTCAGGGGGAGTCTTTGTCTAAGAGAAGATAAAGAACAATTCATATGCCCAGCAAGTGGGAATTTTGCTCCTGTTTCCATACAAGGTCTGGCTGCCATATATACACATTCCAAGAAGAGAAAGGTAACTGTGGGAAGGAGGGACCTTGGGGAAGGTAAGGTTTGCCCTGTTGTGCAGTAACCTACAAAATGAAGAAGGAGTGAAAAATACTGTTCAAAGGCATTCATCAACTTTTTACCAGCAGGTAGTTATGTAAGAGCATTTAAAGGGGGAGGAGGGCACTAGCTTGTGCTATGATTGCACAGAATTTAGTATTTTAGCCTATATATGCCGAAAACATGGAAGCACACTGTTTCACATACACAGAGTATAGCATTGTTTTCTCAATACACAGAAAAGAAAACTTTATAATAAAGTGTTGTTAAAGGTATTTGTAGCAGAGAAATAGTCCTTCTCCAAGTACTCCATTTATTCTCCTTCCTTTTCCAACACAAATGTATTTTCTCTCTTCCACACTAGTTAATTCCCCCATGGATCTGTGAGCAATTGCCAATCTTTGGATAGTAAGGCAACTGGTGTCCAGAGATGATTGTATAATTTTCTAGTCCCTCTGTATTCAGTTGTTTTTACCTTCGAGAGCTGAGGCTGAAGAAGCAATAATCTATAGTGCATCTGTTCAGACTTCAAAGCAGTATTTGCCGTGTCTTACAGACATTCTTTCTTGAAAGTGTTTTTTGTAGTCTTTGCTCATCTGTCACAACAGATGTACAAATACATTCTAAGTTCAAGATCTTAACCAGACTTATCAAAAACAGGCGTTATAATTTAATTTGATTCCCCTGATGTCTCCTGAAAGAGCATGCTTGAAGGTCTCAAGAAACTGAAAATCCATCACTTAGCTTGGTAGCTTTATCCCTTGGTCTATCATCTTTTTCCATTTTCATTTTTTCACTGTTCTCTTTTCCAGCTTGAAATTTTAAGGTTTTCATTTGAATGTGTTGGGCTTGTCCTATGCCTTTCTCTGCTAACTGGAAGAATCCTTGAGCAGGCAACATTTTCTTTGCCTAAGCTTATTTGTATAATAAAATCAAGCTGCCTTTCAGCCATATATTTATTTGATAAACTAAGTGAATGTACATTTACAATCTTACTGAGGGCATCCTGTGATTTCTTCAGTAACACAATTTTATTGTAATCATGATCATGTTTGAAAGCTACAAATATAGACATGATATTTCATTAATAGCCTTTTTCTGGTCAGGGCCACCCACATAAGTAAAATCCTCTTCCTTCTCAAAATTAATCTGCTGATTATTTATTCAAAGATCACATTAGTCTTTTTTGCTGCAATGTCATTCTGGGATGCTGTCTATTACAATTCTAAATTCAAGATACGGTTACCCAGACTTAGCTATATTCTTTGTTTCCATTTGTAACTTTGTATTTAGCTCTGGTAAGACAAATTCTATTGAATTAGGTTCAGCTAATTAATGAGTCTAAATTTCCTTATATGATTACATTATATCAGCCTTTCAATTATCATTGTACTCAGCAAATTTTACCAGCAAAATTTTTTTAAAGCACATTGGTTCATGTGTTCAGTGATGTAAATCCTAATAGTGCCTCTTATGATACTGCATTAGAAATATCCCCATTTAGTTATAATTCCTTATAGACAACTACTTTTTGAGACCTGTTGATCTGTCTTTAAGCATTTCTGATGCTGAGTAACACTATTTTAAAAAGATAATGCAGAACATCTCCAAAAGTCTAAGCACATAATATCTGTGTAGTAATCTTTTTACAAATCTTATACTCATTTAAGAAAGAAACTCATTAGGTCCATAAACATTTGTGATTTTTTTTATTCCCATTTCATACATACTGATTAGAACAAGTTCTATAGCAAATCCTTTAATTCTTGATTAATTGAATCACCTTTTATTTTGCTTGGGATTGAAATCAGCCTGTGACTACACAGGTTCATTTTGTTGTTCCTCTTTAATATCGTCACTTYTCAGGTTTCCAGGTGTTTCCTTGCTACTCAATATCAGCAGGCAATAAAACTTGTCAGGCAACTCCTCTAAGATTTTGGTTCAAAAGTATTTAGCCCTGGCTGCATTTGTCTTAGTCCCTGTTAAACCCTCTGCTCTTTATCCCAAGGTCTAGGACAACAGATTTTAGATGTCCAGCAATAAACTGCTTAGAAGCAGTGAAACATCAAGAGTGGTGCAGGTACTTTGTGCTATTACAGATGCCTAAGGGTGGACAATAGCATGGGGCCAGTAGGTTCAATACAGCATTTATGGGGGACCCCCGCTTTTCTGGATCAGCAGAAAGAGGTCAGGCAGGGTAGTGAGAGCACCTAAAATGACAGAGATGATAGCTTTATCACTCCTCTATTATCTCCGCTCCTCCTTCAGCTGATGGTAACAACCATATGATCCGTGGGATCCCGGCTCTTTCTGGACAATATGCAGTACTTGCATTAATCAGTCTATTGTTAATCTTACTATCTAATTGAGTTACCACAGGCAGGATGCTTTTGGATACTGTTCCTCCCATTACATTGAACTATCCAGATCACAGAAACATAGATAATCCTGCCAAGATCCACTTCAGAAGAAACTGCCATTCCAAAAGTCAACTAAGAAGGAAATCAGGCTAAAATCCAGGAGCACATAGGTAAGTAGAATTTGAAATATCTGCATATTTCAGCTCATACTGATAAACTTGTCATGTATACCTATGACACACGTTTAGACCAAGAAGAAAGATCGTATTAGAAGCTTTATTTAGTTTTCTGCCTTGAATTTGGATTAAAATAGTGAGGAGAATAATAGAGGAGAATGTCTTCGATGATCATATTGAAATTTAAATTTATTTCCTTTTAAAATTTTGGAGTTTTATATAAATACTGATCATCTAATATAGAAACTGTCTGCAGGAAAATTGAAATTGCCTTGCCGTATCCAAACTGACTGCTCTATAATCAGTTGCATATTCAGTGCATATTTCTATAGCAAAATTTACATACAACATGTATATGGGCTGAGAGAATTTCTAGTAATTCATCACTAACAGCCAGGACTGGAAATATGAACCATATGTCTCTCCACTGGCCAGTGATACAACATCCTTGGCAAACGGGGTGTAAGAATTCTTCTGGGCAAGATTTTAAAGGTTAGTTGTTGAGCTTTACCTCAAGGTGTTAAATCCTGGCACTGAAAAATTTTGTTATGAGTAGGGAATTAAACAATTCCCTGTCCTCTCACTTTAATACTCCCTAAACCCAACAACTCAGAATTTCTTTTTCTTAGAGTAGTCAAATGCAGGATCTGATACCCTGAGCACTAGGGGAAAATTATCTTGCAGGGGCAAATACAGCAGATTCTCCCTTTGTACCTGTTGGTAGGGAGAAGCTGCAGCAACATTTATGGTTGGGAAGGAGATGCAATGCATTTTCCAGTAGTCCCAGCATTCTTTGCTTTACTTGATTCCTGAAAAATCAGGGAGCACATTTGAGGAAGAAAGTGGTTTTTTGAACTGCTTTTCTTATTGTTTTCGGGCACTGAAGTGACAGTGCTCAATCAGGCACAGCACAAAAGGCAGGGAGGAGGGTCTGGAGGAGCTTCTGAATGGCAGGGTGGCTCCACAGCCCTCCTTCCTTCTTCCTCTCTGTTCCTGAAAAGCAGAGAGAACCAGCCTGCACCCCAGACCACCCTTCACAGCTCCAAAAGCAGCATCTCCTTGTAGGTAGGAGAAGTTCTCAGAAGGTCAGGGAGATAAAATAATATCACAGCCAAGTAACTACTGAGGAAGTAGTTGAGCCTTGAACAGTGGTAGAGCTGTATTAAATGTTGGTAATGGGGAAGGAGGAACAGACTATTTTGCAGTGGAGAGAACCGGTTACCATGGAGGAAGCTTAGTGTGCTTTCCCAGGTGAAATACCACAGCAGGAGTTTCTCTTTTCTGTGACAGGCTGTAATCTCCCCTCTCACACCCCAGGGTGAAGGATGCTAAGTTTTGCCACTTAAAATAAATGTTTGATGCCGGATGAAACTCAAGCATTCCACATTTCTGACTTCTCTCAGTTAGGCAGTGGGTTGGCAGGTCTCCGTGTTAAGAGAGACATGCAAGAGATGATAATTGAAGGATTGTAAAATCCATTTTAAAGAGCTCTTTTTTTCTAAAAGAAATTCGTATAAAATCTGACTATGAAAGAAAGCCTAATGTAATTTTGCTGATGATCTTCAAAGGACCTGGAGGGACAAGTCCTCTAAGGTTAATTCAGCAACCTCTTAAACTTCTCAGGAAAAGGTAAAAAAAGAAGGAACGTGAGCACCATGTATCTTTTAAATAAGATTTTTGTTATATAGACTGATTTGGTGTCTCAGCAGTATGATGTTCCCCTAAGAACATGCTGCATGCTTGCAGCAGTCCAGAATGAGGGCATGTATGATAGACAATGCAAGGAGACCCACACACTGAATTAATGAGGAGTTTTTCAGGACCAGTTGTGTGACTGGCTCAAAATGCAATGAAACAGAATTGATGCACAGAGGATAAGATCTTATCCTGAAAAATAGAAACAAATAAAAGATGGACCTGAAATCAATTTTTAACCAAATAAACTATATACAGATAGATTATACTATAGACTATATACAGATCCAAACTTCAGTGTTCCTCAGCATGAAATAGTTTGGGTTTCCCTCCTGCAAGGATGGCCCGTGGTGCTGAATGGACATTAACTGAGGAGGAATAAGGGGGCTGGAATGAAGCACTATGACTACAGCAGAGAAAATCTCCTTTTGTTTTTCATGAAGAATATTTGGGGAAAAGGAAGGATTTTTTTCTATTCATTATTCTTAAATAAAAGTGCAACAAAGCATCATTGAGTGTTTTCTACCTTCTTCTCATAAGCAGAGCATGGGCTCCTTCAGAAGGATAGCCCCAAGAATGAGTGAATGGACATCCTTTCCTGCAGGAGTATGAAATCAGACTTAGAAGGTGATTGAACATCTATGCTGCTAATTAAATATAGACATATTGGAAGAGAATCTATCTCTTCATAATATACTTAGTATAATGGTACCTACTGCTAGAATAATTACAAGGGCAGAACTGACATATGAAATGTATTACTCAGGGTTTTTTACATTGCCATTCATCTATTCTCTACATGTAAATGATGGTTGATCAGGCTTTTCTAAGGTTTGTAGATAACTAGTAGACCATTCAAATCATCACATTGTTATTCTTGTGATGAAGGGGACCACCAACAGTTTTGTTTTCCCAGCCCCCTCACTTGTTTAAAGTGATATTCTTTTAAAAAAAGTAAGTCTGGAGGCGAAAGTCATCCAGATGAACCAACAAAATTATCAGTGCTGAGTTTATAAACCCTGTGTATAATTATTCATATTGTGTAATAATATAGCATATAGCATATGCAGAGAATAAAACTGGGTCATATTAAAGGTTTAATGACACTAATTTGAAAGAAATTATATGATTATACTGCATAGTTATACAAGAAGAATTCTGTTTTATACAACACAGTTACACAGTACATCTCAAATGAGTGTTACCCACGTAATTTCCGTATATGTTGCAGATTAGATAGAAAGTAAATGTAAAAAAAAAATTTTCTAAGTTCTGCCCTATTTTTTTCTCATTCTACGTGTAGTTACAGTCAGTTCAATGATAAGACTATTAGTGACAACTGAAACTATAACCAGAGATTTTAAGTTTCTTAAAGCTCTGCTGGTAAACAACTTTTGTTTCTAGCTATAGGACACTGTTAGGGACTGGGAAGGGGTAGTAACCCTGATGATCCTTCTACTCAGAGAACAGCATCTTTTGAATCGGTATAAGATGAAATAAATTCTAAACTTTGAGGAAACTAGGGAAGCAATGCTGAAATGGATGAATTAACAAATGAAAAGAAATAAACCCAGTGCATGGGAGTAAGTGAGGTAAATAGCCTGTATGAGTACAATTCAYTCGATGCTTCTAAAATATCTAAAGGAATTATAAAAGTAAGCATTAGAGTCACAGCAGACTCTCCCCACTGTCTTTCTGCTTTTCGTATAAGGCCCAGATGATTCTGATGTATTGTAAAACCAGTTTTAAGAATTGCTACACCTATATGAAGGCAAGGGCTTTCTGTTTGTCTGTTACTCTGAATTCACCCATAACGTTAGATAAGTTTTAGGGCAAGTTGGTAGGAGTGTTTGATTTTACTGTAAACCAAATAATAATTACTAGAGACAGAAGCAAGAAAGTTAAAAACAAACAAACAAACGAAAAACCCCTCTACTTTTATGCTTTAAATAGCTCAGAGAAAGAGGAGTTCTCTCTGCTCTCTCAGCTAACAAGCTGTCTGAATGCTAGCACAGCCTAAGCAATCACATACTGATTTCACCGTAAAGGAATCTGACTTAGAAATGCAGGTACCCTTAGATGCCCAGATCTCCATGAGATTCATATTCAAAGTTTACCCCTACCTCCTTCCTTGTGATTCATTACTAAAGCGGGATGATAGTTTTAAACACTCCTTGCCCAGAACTGACTGCTCTCACCTAACTTCTCAGACACGGATGCTTYTGGGGCACAGCAAAGCAGAATCTTGTCTTGCCCAGTGAGTAAGCGGACCATATTAGCAACTATCCTGATATTTAATTCAATTATAAACAATGGTTAACCCGCTAGGAGGTAAATGCTTCCTTCACCTGGTGGGACATACTTCAATCATCAGTACATAGTTTTTAGCTCTGAAACCTATATTTCATATAAACATATACTTCATATAGGCATATAGGTGAGAGTAAGGTATATGAATTTGCTCTTGATTGGGACTGGATATGAATATTACTGTAAATACTACCACTAATATCTTACAGAATTAAGTTAGTGATTTATGTATTTACCTTGAATTGTAAATAAAACAATGACTTATCTGCTCTTTATGCCTTCCAACATTTGTGCAATTGATTGCTCCATTTGAATTCAATGAATCTTTTCAGTGATGTATTTGGTTGTCTAGAGCAAAATTTATTAAATAATATCACAAAAATTGAAAAATTATTAAGCACTAGTACCTCTGATTTTATTAAATGTCTAATTTTGTGCTGACTGGATCTAGATGTAAAATACAAACAATATGCTTTTTCATTAGAAAAATGACAGCTTAGGGTTTTTTTTAATAAAGGGTTTGACTTTGATGAATTTTATGCATAAAGTTTTTCATATTTTTGAATCAGTACCATTTCCTTTTTTTGAAATACAAAATCCTATTTTTTCACCCAAAGTGACTCTTTGCTCTGTATTTAAGAATTTTTGAAAACTCAGGTTTAGCTACACAGCTCTGATGTTGGTAGAACAGTTGTGAAGTGAAATTTTTGCAGCTCACAGTTCTCAAATTGCCAAAATCAATTATTTTCAACAGCACTGTAACCATTTTAATTTTATTTCAGTAAATCTTAATTTGCACTGTCTCTAATGCTCCCTTATTACTTTGTCTCTGCTTGTATTGCATTGAGCTCAATACTTAGTGCCATGGGTTAGGTGGTGACATTAATACCTGGCCACTATGAAATAGGTAAAACCTATTAGTTGACTTTATATGAGCAGATGGTTAGCAGTGAGCATCTAGTCACTAACTTCATCTTGATTTTAAATATAGCATTTCTGGTGAAAAAAAAGAATCATTCACTCAGTTATTTGTAAGAAGGAAAACTGTTGAAAGCAGTGCATTGCTATTCATTCATCTCTACATCTCTGAAATCAGTCATATTTTATCATCAGTCACAGGCAAAGGAAAACAATGTAATCCTATTCAAGTAAGAAAAATTCTATTTGTATGAGGAAATCAGCTTACATATAAAATGAAGAGTAAGCAAAAGGTGGTGAGATATCCAAAACCACCAGAAATGTCATTACTGCACACGAGGGTCAGATTAGGATCATGCACACAGTCCAGTACTGCAGGTCAGGAAGGAAGTAGCAAAAGTTTCATCTGTTGTAACAGGATTGCTTGAAGTTTTCTGCCTACACCCTAAGCAATTTGCAAAGAAATATTTCAAAATGTGAGGTGTCTTGTCCATCTCACTTTGCTGAGAGCTTGAAACAATAATTCTGACTATTCATTTGAACTGGGAGCAAACATATTACAAAAACTTTTGAACTCTGATGTTGGCTCTTGTACTGTTTACTGTAGTACATAAGAAAGATGAAAAAGTATCGTTACAAAAAAAGTTTAGATAAATGCTTCCCAAACATAGCAGGARGGTGTGTGAACTGGCCATGCATTTATAGGAAATGTATAAGTAAATAYGGAGAGGCATTTAGAAACATGAAGGGCTGAAGATGCGCATCTGGTTTGGTTTAATTTCGTGAATGAGGCTGGGGCTTTGCAAGCTTAAAGAGCAGTTCCTCTAAAGCATGGCAGAATTCTTTCAAATGTCAAAAAGCTTCTGGTTCAGAGTTGTAATGAGAGATGCAAGAAGCAATACTGTTGTTAGCAAGCCTGCATGTGAAAATTAATCTCTTTATCCTTACTACTACAGTCAGCCTATTAAGATGCTTTTGTTCTATTCAGAACAATTCCTCAGAACTTCCCTGCAGAACTGCCGAGTTATGAATGCAAGCATCATGCTGGGAAATGCAATCCACTTTCCCCAAGTCTTCCTGCAAATGCCCCAGAGAGACAGCTTTTTAAAAATCGGACTTATTTCAAGTCCGGCAAAACTACGGATACTTAAAAGAAGAAGATGTAGCTTTCATGGAACTGTTGAACTTCGGCCACAGTCTTGTTGTCCAGTTTGATCAGATTTCCCCACACATGCTTTTTTCAAAGGAGCAAAATAATTCTCTGTCTGAACATGCTAGCAACTCAGATTTATATCTGTGGTCTTTAGAGATTCTTTTCATCAAACTATAGCTGTTGTTTTCCAAAAAAATGAACTTAAAGACTATTTAAAAAGCCACACGTTAATGTTAGAAATTCTTCTGAGATGTGTCTGTCTTTAGACAGCCTATTCTAAATCTTCAAAAAAAGGGGGGGAGAGGGTGTAGAAAATTATTTGAAGAAAAATTTGAATAATTTGAAGTTAGTGTGTGTGTATGGATGTGAATGGACACTCACAGTTTTGGATCAGTCTGAGCAAAACTACTACTCTTCCAAGTAGACCGTTATTTAGGCTTGAAAGCATGTGATATAGAGTAGCATTTAGTCAAAACACATCTCAATAATTGTATGTCTTCTGTTTGAGAAAGCCAATAATGGCAAATTTTATTATAGTAATTTATGGAATGATTTAGAACAAAGGATGTTTTCTTAACATCTTGCTTCAGTTCATAGATTTTAGGAGAAAAATTATGGGAGTAGGTAGAGGAGGAATTTGTTTCTCATAAAAGACATGCAGTAAACAATGTTAATTTATGGCTTAAAAGAAAAAAATGGTAGTATCACTGCATCTGGGAGTATACTAGTGAGACTGTTACTTTAAATGCACAGTCATCACTGTTAGGTATAGTAAAGGTTTTGGCAAACACATTAAAAATGTATTTTTAGTTATAATTCTGAAAGTTTGTAAATGCAAGAGACTGTATTGTATTAAAGTGGTAGGTGAGTTGCAAACCAATGCTGGGGGAGGTTTATTTAATTACCAGATAAAATAGATTAGAAAAGTGCTGGAAAATTGTTTGAGAGCAGGATGGTAACTGCAGGTCTCTAAAATTAGCAAGTCCTTTTAAGACTATCCTAACTCCGTCCATGTATTTTGTGTAGTTCTTTCGCAAAAGCCAGTGTGCATTTGAAGGTAAGCAACTGAATCATTAACTAAATAGTTGAATCATTAACTAAATAATAGCTGATTTGATTATTATCACTCTGAGGGCCTGGATAGGTGGTTGAAAAGACTCATTTAATTTGTCTAATACATCTTTGGAATTATAAGATGGGTAAGCATATTGAGCTCCATTATTGTATGGGAGCCTTTCAGAAACAAGCCTTTAAAAACAAAGTTTCTGTGGAGATCCCAGAGCCATTTTCAGGCAGATAACCATTTTCCCAGGTGGAAACTGAGTAAAATTTTACACTTCTTTCAATTTATGCATAGCTCGCTATTCTCTGTCTACAACAAAACTGTCCTCTTGCTTTCTGTGCTCCATCAGGATGGTGAACTAGAAGTAAGGCCAGTTTCTCCTAAATGCTGTGTCACTGTGCTCCCTTTGAAGCTCAAATTCATTATACTTGCTGTCTCCTGCAGGGAGACTGGTTTTGTGGTGTTTAGTGTAGTTTGTCAGTTGGTCAGGTTACTTCATGTTCTACCCATAGTGTGCTAACCTATGTCAGGAAAAGCTAGATGAAAGGAAGACACAGAAACACATGGATAGGAAAAATATCAGGTGCAATAGGGTGCAAACTTGCATTAAATCGCAATAGTATGAGACATTGCTAACATCCAGCACATATGCATGGGGACCTAAGTCATATAGTCACGGGAATACTAAAAACTACTCATTCCAGCTAGTGCTTTTGTTGGGAAAAATCAGAAAAAAGTAACTCTGGCAAGAGACAGGTTGTTTAAGGTCCAGCAGTCCTGCAGATAGTCCTGCAAGAAAACTCCAGGTGAAAAATATCTGCATTGATACTTGCCCACCTGGCTTACCTGCCAGAGGCTCCAACTTGAGCAGTAAAGGGCTAAAGTCAACATGTCTCTTTGGATTGAACCAACTTACTAACTCTTGACCAGCATCATATAACTTCTGCAGTAAAAAAAGAGAAAAGAAAAAAAGGTGAATTGAGCAGAAAGAGTGTGACGGCCCCCATTCTGTTGAAGAGAGATTTGCAACAGATAAAAACCTTGTTAAAAGCTGGACAGACATGCTGGCACAAAAGGACCGGCTAGACACCTCTAGTAAAATTTGCATACACAGGCTGCAGCTGTAATTCCTGAACAGGGCTAATAGAGATGTTCTGATGATCTATTTGAGGATGTAAAAGGAAAAAGAAAAGGAAAACTTATGCTGAGGAAGGCAAACGCTCAGCTTCTGAGCAGTACAGCCTCTGCGACTGCGTGTAGCACCAAGACACACAGTGGTGAGAATAACGCCGGGCACCTTTTAATAGCCTCCCTGTGCTTCCTGCCTGCAGTCTCCCTGCAGCAATGAAGTCATCCAGGTAGTGCATTAGTGTCCATCACAGGATGGTGCTGAATGGAGTCAGACGTCTTGTCTAGTGTCACGAAGCTATTATGATAACCACCAACACAAGATAAACTAGATGATCATTAAAGGTCCCTTCCAATCTCAACTGTTCCGTGATTCTGTGATAAGAAGAGTCCCTTCTGCTGGAAGATGCTTTGAAGAACATATAGTCCAGGGAAGTTAACAGAAGATGGAGCTCCTTGATGTTTAGTTTGCTTCCAACACTCCTTCCAGCCCTGGCCTATTCTCCCCGTTTTCTTCTCTCCCTTATGTAATATAACCTGGTGAGATCAACTGCAGTCCTGTAGCAACACCAAAAGCTACATACAGCTTAACCACTTGTGCCTGCATGCTTTACTCTTTATAAGCAAAAAAGGCTTTCAGACTGCTAACTGCAGGAGGATGCAAATGAGCCTGAAAACGCTCATCATAGTGAGATCATTGGCCATTAATACAGCCAACACACAGAACTGCAAAACCAGTAGTAAAGAAAGATTTTAAAAGTCTGTCAAACTGGGAGCAAAAAGGTGGTATCCTCTGACTGGTGACAACCAAAGGGAATACTTGTTCTGAAAGCAGAGAAAAGGCAGCAAAGGTCTTGTAGGCAGCCTCCCCTCTTCTCAAACAACCACCTGTGCTAAAAAAGAAAGAAATATTGAGAACAATTAAAGTGGCAAAAGTGAATGGAAAATGAAACTGAAAGTCAATAACTATTTATCAAAGCATGAGCAAAAATCTCTCAATAAACTTTTCCTAAGATAATTGATTTCTGAGGCACAGGAAATCCAAGAGATCCATCCAGACTTTGTTATAGCATTTGACATCTCCGACAAAAAACTGAGTTATGCTGGAGAAGTCAGGATTAAAAATTGTGAGATGAACATGAAATGGGATAGAGACAGCTGAAAGAACGACAGCGGTTGTGATGACTGGGAACTATATATGCATGGCCAGTTTCTGAATGGGACAAGCGATGTGCTTGCCCCCAAAGCAGGCGGCTGGAAGGGCAGCCTTGTCCCTGTCCCTGCTACCCACCATGGCTTTGCTCGGCGTGGCTGTGGGGGCACCCGGTGGCAATGCTCCATTTGGAGACAGCTGTGCAAGGGGCAGCTGTGCCAMGGAACGGCAAGATGTTGCACCGCATTTGGGTGCTGAACCTTTACTGTTTGCGGTGCCCTCAAGAAGAGGAGCAATCAGCTTTGCTCTTTGCTTGCTTTTGGCCAGATTTGCAGTGAAGTCTGGGGAAAGGGACCTGATTTCCCCAGAGCTCTCTGCCATGTGCAGTTCCTCATGGCAGCGCAATGTGAGAGCCAAGCAGGTGTTTTGGTCCTGGCAAATAAAGCTGTTTTGGCAGGCCCTGAACCAGACCTGTGCTGTAGGCAAAGTGCTCATTCTGCGTCCAGTAACAAAAGTGCAGTGTATTTGTTAAGCATATCAGTATGCCTGTCTCTTCAAAGGGAAGGTGGAAAGCATCCATCCCTTCCTCTGAGGAGTTTCTGAACAAGCAGCATAATGACTTTCTTTTATTACTGGGCTTCTTAGCACTGAATCTCAGGAGATACAATTCAGATTTCTATGATTCTAGCACTGTTGATAGGGATGAAACGCAATCCACAAATGAGATGCATGGAGTGTTATCCTGTACTGAACAGTAACCACCATGAAACAAGGCACTTGGTGAACAGTGAAAGAGCACAACGAGACACACAAATCTTAAATATCAAACAACTTTCTTGGAAAACAGGAAGTGTAACTCCAATTCCATCTTTGAATAACGGATTTCCTCCTGGGAAATTTTTTAGAAATGAAGAAAAGGTCACATAGTGCATTTTTAAAATGTGTTTTTTTAAATAAAATTAGCTTGCTATTAGAATTTTAGCACTTCAGATTATTGCATTTTGGCTCCATTGTTCTGCATGAATTATTTTTATTAAAGAATGCAACTGAAGCATTTTCTGAGGATGGTTTAGAGCACATAACTGATCCCTTGAGGTCTGGGCTCAACCCCACCACCCGCCGGCTGCTGCCCAGGCTGTGATGTGCCACAGCACACAGGGAGTTGTACAAGCTGCAGAAGTTCTGTGGGGATATTGACACTATATCTGATTAATTACTTTGTCAGATTAAATCCTCTTACTTGATTCTGAGTTTGACTGACTTATACTCTTAAAATGTGGGGGGTTTCACTTAACTGTTTTGCCATATCTGCTTTGTTAATCTGTACTCACTATTTGTTACTCCAAAAAAGTGCTCACAAACTATTCAGCATAACTTTCCTTTCCTGGGGACGAGGTCTCCAGTCTTCTGCAAGCCAGCTCAACCATATCGCTATGACTACAGATTCCTGTCTTGAACAGACACCAGTTTCTCCAAGTGTCATTGGCTGTCTTCCACTTTCTGTCTGCTCTGAGAAGTTTTATGTCGTAGGAATATCAGACACTTGTGATGACAGCAAAATGAGAGTGTTTTGAAAGGACATCTCCTTGCGAATCTTCTCTGTCACTTTCAGTGATGTCGTTATTGTGACTGGTAGCTTTTGCTGAAGACATGCAGATGTTTCAGTCTCTACCAGCCAGGATTGTTTGTGACTTAAATATGGAGCTCTCCACAGTCCTGTAGGGACTGTACCAGCAGTTTGGTATTTTGGAGCTCTGGAAAAGAGGGAGTGTGTCTATCCACAAAAATAAAGTGTTAATATGGAGATGGCTGGTTATAAAATGTCTAATAATTGACTTGATAAGAATAGCAACGTTCATTACTCTGACATTCAGTAAAGATGTTTCTCAGGCAAATTCCACCATGATTTGATTTTCCCCCCCCAAAACTTATTTTGTTTCTCTGTTCAGGTCAGGAAAACAGAAAGGCTAAGTAAGATA